>NC_041389.1:240288122-240387614 GCF_002162155.2 Triticum dicoccoides
GATATTTAAAAAAAATTATTACTGTTTTTATTAAAAATTATTACTGTTTCATATTCATATTCATTTTCGAAAAAATTATTAGATGCAACAATAAATAAATAATAATAATAAATTACTTATGGCGCACCTCTGGCTGGTGCGCCATTGCTATATAAAAAAGATTACTTATGGCGCACCGTCCCGGGGGTGCGCCATTGCTATCAAAAAAAAACATACTAATGGCGCACCGCTCGCGGGTGCGCAATTAGTAATCTTCCCCCTATAGCTAGTCGCTCGATCCCTTCGTCCCTCCCTCGCCAGATCCACTTCCCCCCTCACGCGCGCCCCCTCCTTCCGCCACCCCGCTCCACCGGCCGCGCTACCATGCACGCCCTCTCGCCCTCTCCCCTGCTCGCCTTCTCCGCTAGATCCCGAGCCTCACTGTCGTGTTAGCCGCGGCCATCACCGTCCCCGCACCTCGGCGGCAAGTCCATGAGCTCCGCTTCATCCTCCCCGACACCGGCCTCGAGCTCGTCTCCACAGCATCGCCCTCGTCTTCCCCCTCACCGCCGTGTTAGCCACGGCCATCACCGTCCCCTCACCTGGGCGGCAAGTCCACGAGCTCCGCTTAGTCCTCCCCGACCCCGGCCTCGAGCTCGTCACTGCTGCATCGCCCTTGTCTTCCCCCTCAGGCACCGCCACCCTCTGCTGCTACTAAGCTCTCGCCGGCCTCCTTGAGCCACCCGGTGAGCTTCCCCTCTCCCCCCTGCTGCTCTCCGTGCCCATAGCCGTGTCTTCAGCATTGACATAGGCCGCGACGGTTTCTTGTTCTTGTTGCTGACCTGCTGATTCATAGCCCTTGAAGATGTCCGAACTTGTCAGCAAAATTGGACCTAAACTGGGAAGAGCTTAATCTTAGGCCATTTCTCCCGATTGCTATTGTTTGTACCATGTATTACATCATGAAATATTGATCTTTGATCTTCAAATACTTGGGCTGAAAATCGTTTGCATTTTGGTAAGTTGACAGTGCACTAGATTATACATAGCATATTCGATGCTCAAGTACGGGTCAGTACTTATGTTCATGCATTACAGATCACGCGTGCCTTGATATCTCAGCGAACATCAATGTAATAGTAGCACTTGGCATTGTAATTCCTCCAGGATGGACTTGCGCTCTTAATATCATCGCAATTGTGCTCATCCTAAGTTTTGGAAGAGCTTGGTCTCAATATCATTGCTCCCATTGTTGTTGTGAGGTTGTACCATGTGATGTAATTTACATCATGCGGAATTCCCCGAACTAGATTGTGTGCAAGTGCCATCGCCAAAGCCCTGTCTCGTAGGAGGTATATACACCGTTAGTGGTCGTACTTGGCATTCAGGTTCAGTTTGGTTCTCTAAGGAATACAGAGAACTGGTTTCAAAACTTGGCTTTATTAGGCGGCATGTTTTTCGGGTGCATTCGGTAGTCCAGCCTGGTTTGATGTAGTGGGGATTCTTCTAGAGCTGGTGGTTTCATTCGATTCCCTGGTGTTTGATGTAGGTGTATGTGTGGTCTTAGCGGTGGATTTTGCTGGCAATTATGTTGCAGCTCTAGTGGTCGGTGCGTGGATGTAGCGCTGGACTCAAAACTCAATTCCCCTGTCAATTTACTAGCTGATGGCCTGGAGTAGTACGACAACAAACTGAATGTCTAATTACTATTTGTTGACATCCCTTGCAACAAAGACAACATACATATGGTTAGTTCATAGATCAAGGGGGTTCCATACAAGATTGTCATCACATATGTTTGATCCTGAAAAGAACTTGAAAAAGACAGTCTTGCTTGGCACTGAGCAAAAGTGCAAAGATGTATAGTACTGACAGAAGTACTGATTGAAAAACAGAGGCAAAAAATGAGACTGTTTTCATACAATTCAATAACTTTATATAATCGTTTGAATTTCATTCTGTGGGTTAACAAGATCATAGCTCTGTCCAGCTGTATGCTTAGCAAAAAGGATTAGAAATAGCTGGACACAAATTGCCAATCCACATCACCAAATAGAGAATGGGAGACTTAAGCAAGCATTTCTTCTGTTTTTCTATGTTTTGTGCAGTATTGCATCTAAGTTTACAGCAGCTTCATGAATGTAATTCCATTTTATTTACAGTGTAATTTTAGAGTAATCACAGTGTTATTTTCAGAGTAATTACATTGTAAATCATACTGCTATTTTGTTGTAAGGCAAAAGTATATTTAGATCGCATCAATTTGTAGTTTGTGTTTTTATTTGTTCCTGATTTGAGGTTGTGGCTTTGGCATTGTTCTGCTCCTTACATCTATCACTATCGTATATGTCAAACTTGAGATCAAGCAAATAACTATTCTGGATACTCCTGTTTACTTCATGCTGAGAACTTCAACCTTTTCAACTTGATGGACTATATGTTCATTGGTACTACTTGTGATGCTGCTCGTGTACTACTTGGGAATTTTGTCAACTTGTGATGCTGCTGCTGTACCCCGAGAGGCCCTTGAGTTTGCCGGAATGTCGAGTAACTTCCGTTCCGGCAAATTCGGGTACTCCATATGTCCTATTTTCAGCAAAGCTCATGCTGAAATTTTCCGTGAATTTTAGCATGACTTTGCTAAAAATCGGACATATGGGGTACTTGCTACTAACGCATGGGCCGGGGTATCTTAGTACTTAATTAAGTAGGATCAACTGCCCCGCCATTCTTGCTGCATTAAACCATAGGTGGCAATAGAGCCAAGTGATTAGGCCCAACTTAGAATTCTCCTTAGCATCGATAAACCCTAGATGATAAACCCAACATAGGTGGCAATAGAACCAAGTGATTAGTGCCAAGCAATTAGGCCCAACCTAGGGTGCCTCGGCATCGATAGACCCTAAATGATGAAAACTTAACTTAGCATTTAGGGCGCCTCGGCGTCGACAAACCCTAAATGATGAAACCTTGGCTTTTAGGGTGCCTCGGTGTTGATGAGAACCTAAATGATGTACGCTTAGGCTTTTAGGGTGCCTCAGCGTTGACAAACCCTAAATGATAAAAGCTTAGCTTTTAGGATGCCTCGGTGTCGACAAACCATAAATGATGAGGCCATGATCTTGTTCTTGACAATAACCAACTTTTTGACCAAACTTTTTTCCTATTTAGAGCGAAACATGGCCCACAATGATGAGGCCGGCGGTTCGGGCGGCAAGCAGTTCTGGGAGTTGTCCCAGGAGTTGGAGGAAGAACCTCACCGCTATGAGGACACCGCGGAAGACACCGATCCTGACTACACAACCCCTAGTCGCATCGGGGATGACACCACTGATGGTGCCGCCGAGGATGCCACCACTGATGATGGCGGCGCACGCACAGATGGCAGCCAACCGAAGAGGCAACGGAAGGACCGGCGCTCGAGCGTGCTCGGCACCGTCAAGGAGGAATTTACTGAAGTGAACTCCGATGGGCATCCGACAGCGCCCCAAGGAAGTATTCAAGGGGTACTCGGTTCAGCTCGGGTGCATTCTCCGAAGCACCGTCTCGATCAACACTGATAACCTAAGGCATAAGGACCGAGGGAATTTGCGCAGCCTCCTCTTCACGAAGCTGCACGAACGATACAAGTTCCTTGCTGAATTTGCAAACACACGCCTCTCAGGGAACAAAGTGAACAGTGCCGCCCTCACGAGGATGAGCACGACCCTGTCTACTTGGAGAAGCACGGTGAAGGCAATGATTGAAAAGGGTGATAGTTATGAGAAGATCAAGGCGAAATATCCTTTGATCAGCGAAGATGACTACAAGGAGTTCAAGATCAAGTGTGAGAGCAGCGCAACATCCGAATCAAGTCAGTGGGGGAAAGAAATGCGGCAGTCGAACTTAGGGGTCCATCAACTCGGTCCCGGCGGTTACAGAGTGGCGGAGCCTATATGGGACAAGGAGGACGCGGAGCGTGCCAAGCAAGGCCTACCGCCCCGCTTCGAGAAATACCGTGACAAGAAGACCAGGAACTTTCTCAGGGCCCGGTACAAGGAGGACCTGGTAACAAAGGAGCTTACCACGGATCTGAAAACCAGGGCGCTCGAGCTTGTTCTGGTAAGGAATACACCCCCGCGTAATTAGCTCCATATGGTTGCATTCTAATTAATCCCCAATATTTCTAAATGGTTCACGTTCCTTCCACAGGACACTGAAAGCAGTAGCGCAAGGTCGTCTCAGAGCTCCCCTTTCGACTCCCCTTTAAATAGGGCGTTGAACGTAATGAAAAACAAGGATAAGCTCAGTAAGCCAACGTCAGCTGGTCATGTGGCCGGCAAAGGCTTGTCCACAAAATGGTCGTCATACTATACCGCTGGTGGGCGAAAGGAGAAAACGACCAGCTCGGAAAGCCAGTCGCGCGAGGTTGAAGCACTCAAGGCACAAGTGGCGTGGATTCCGGAGATTGTCCAAGAGCAAGTGCAACAACAACTGGGAACGACGCTCACCGCCATGGTGCCTACGTTGATTCATGGGCTGACGACGTGGATTGCGGGCGGCTAACAGGGGCCTCCCCCGGTTCCCAGCTTCACGGCCAGCAACTCGCACAATACGCAGGCGGCGCCATTGGTGTCTCCGGAGGAGGCGGTATTCGTGTCTCCGGCGCCGGCACGGGCATTGGAGCTTAATGCACCCGGGTGTACGCCGGCCGGCACCTCGCCAGCAAGCAGCCCCTCCGTCAGTTGCACGCCCGCCGTTGGCGGTGCCTCGACATTAGCCGAGCTCGACGGCATCACGGTAACTAAGCCTCTCGGCCGATGACTTCATCTCCTTGCCTTTGACTGGGTATCCTTGACGCCCTACATGTTTTCAAAGGGCACCGCGATGTTCCTTGCACTCTCCTGCACTTCGTGGGCGGCGAGTTGGTCGACATCGCCAAGGGCAGAATAGTTCAACCGGGCAACCCCGTGTTCCACGGTAATCTGATGCCACCCACCTTGTATAGGGTTGAACTGGTTTGGGTGCTGCCAGGCTGCGATGAGCTGTTACCTTCGATTCGACCCACTGGGGCCGACGAAGAAGATGAGATGACTGAGGGAGTCCCGGACTAGGGGGTGTCCGGATAGCCGAACTATCATCATCGGCCGGACTCCAAGACTATGAAGATACAAGATTGAAGACTTCGTCCCGTGTCCGGATGGGACTTTCCTTGGCGTGGAAGGCAAGCTTGGTGATACGGATATGTAGATCTCCTGCCATTGTAACCGACTTTGTGTAACCCTAGCTCTCTCCGGTGTCTATATAAACTGGATGGCTTTAGTCCATAGGATGAACAACAATCATACCATAGGCTAGCTTCTAGGGTTTAGCCTCCTTGATCTCGTGGTAGATCTACTCTTGTAACCCACATCATCAATATTAATCAAGCGGGACGTCGGGTTTTACCTCCATCAAGAGGGCCCAAACCTGGGTAAAAACATCGTGTCCCTCGTCTCCTGTTACCATCCGCCTAGACGCACAGTTCGGGACCCCCTACCCGAGATCCGCCGGTTTTGACACCGACATTGGTGCTTTCATTGAGAGTTCCTCTGTGCCGTCGCGATCAGGAAGGATGCCTTCTCCCATCTTTAAAGATGGCACCGTCGTCAAGAGAGCTTTGGCCGCCGGCCAAACTGTCCGGCTAGGCGGTTTTCTTATGACCGCCTGTTCGGCCACCGCTCCGACGATGACCTCTCAGGTCATCAAAAGCGATCTTCACGTCAGCCCGGAATTCGCCGAGCAGTTAGATCCGATTGATATCTCCTCTGTAAACGAGCTCTTGGATCGCATCGCCGCCCTGGGAGTCGCTACAGACTACGATCAGATTGGGCTTAAACCCGATCTAAGAGAGATTAACTCTCCTCAGGCCACCCACCACGTTGTCGTGGTAGAGGAACAATGCGGCAACCCTTCTTCTACGTTGAAAACCAACTATGTCCGGATTCCCGATCCCTCCAAGCTGGATTCCCGCGAAGGGACGGACGCTAATCAAATACTAAACTTAGAGTCAGGCATCGGACTAGATTCGTTGGAAAGCATCCAGCAAGTCAAGCTTCCAAATCCGGAAACTTCTTGGCCTTTGAGCCTCAGATCGGGCGGGGTTCCGAACTTGATTCCACCCGCCCACCCAAACATAAGCGATCTATCTCGAATACGGCAAGAGCCCGATGAAATAGTACATCATTACTGGGCCAGATTCCTCCTGGTTATGAACAGGATAAAGGACTGCTGCGAAGAAAGCGCGATTTCAATTTTTTGCAACAATTGCATGGACAAGGGAATCATGAACGCCATATGTCGTCGCGAAGTTACACGCTTCATCGACCTAGCGACTATCGTACAAAAATACTGTGCGGTAGAGAGTGCCAGGAACACTGAAACTAGGTTTTGGGACAGTCCGGCCTTGACCACAACCCTAGTCCGAAGTAAAAGGGTGCGCCATACTCAAGCACCTGGGTTAAAAAACAAAAATCAAAGACCCCCTAAAGGTCATGAAACCGTACTGGAGGGCTGGCTCAACGGACCCTGCAAAATCCACATTACGGAGGGTGCCACTACAACACACAGCCTTCGAGCATGTTGGATACTACGGCAGGTGGCCAAAAGTGGCGAAGGCTTTTTTGCCCCGGGAAAACAGCCCCGCAGTATCGGTACGGTATTAACAGTCTTCGAGACTTTCGCATCAAATAACATGCGAAAATGAACAATCCGCGGCCTCGCCGAAGTCTACCAAGTAGCAACAGCAAATCCATGGAGTGACACGACTATCACCTTCAACGCCAGCGACGAACCTAAATTCCGAACAGCTAGAGCACCAGCCGCATTGGTCCTTAGTCCGATAGTGGACGACATTCGCCTTACCAAGGTACTCATGGATGGCGGCAACGGATTAAACCTCATCTACGAGGAAACCCTTCAAAAAATGGATATTGACTGGAGCCGCATCGAGCAAAGCAGCATAACCTTCAGAGGGATAATCCCTAGTCGAGAAGTACGCTGCATAGGAAAATTCACACTAGACGTAGTGTTCGGCTCATCGGACAATTACAGGTCCAAGGAGGTCACGTTCCAAGTGGCCCCATTCGGCAGCGGATATCACGCTTTGTTAGGGCGAGAGGCATTCACAATCTTCCAAGCCATACCCCACTACGGGTACATGAAGCTCAAAATGCCCGGACCCAATGGGATAATCACTCTTGCCAGTGATCCAGATACAGCACTCCGCGCCGAAAATAAGACAGCCGCACTGGCCCTAGAGGCATTGTCCGAAGCCCTAGCGGCAGAGGAACTAACCACGCTGCGCTCCACGGTGGATAGGGACGACGTGATACTCGATAAGAGGTCCAAGTCCACCTCTTTTAAACCAGCAGACGAAATAGTCAAATTTCAGGTCCATCCAACGGACCCCACAAAGACGGCCTCCATTGGGGCACAATTAAGTCCTGATGTCGAAGCCGCACTACGAGAATTCCTTCGGGAAAATTGGGACATTTTTGCCTGGCACCCTTCAGACATGCCAGGAATCCCACGCAGGCTGGCAGAGCACAGCCTAAACATCCTAAAAGGATTCAAGCCGGTCAAACAAGCTCTTCGGCGATTTTCCGAACCCAAAAGACAGGCAATGGGAGAAGAGCTAGCCAAACTCTTAGAAGCCGGATTCATCATAGATATAAAACATCCGGACTGGCTAGCCAATCTAGTAATGGTACCAAAAAAGGACAAATCCTAGCGCCTCTGCGTCGATTTTAAAGACCTTAACAAGGCCTGTCCAAAGGACCCTTTCCCCCTCCCTCACATCGACCAAATCATCGATGCTACCGCAGGGCACGATTCATTGTGCTTCCTCGACGCATACTCCGGATACCATCAAATCAAGATGGCGGAGAAAGACCAGGCCGCAACGGCATTCATTACTCCATATGGGCCATTCTACTTCAACACAATGCCCTTCGGACTCAAAAACGCCGGCGCAACATATCAGCGCATGATTCAAACATGTCTGGCTACCCAGATAGGAAAAACAGTAGAGGCATACGTTGACGATGTGGTCGTCAAGACCAAACACATCGAAACTCTAGTAGAAGACTTGAGGGTGACATTCGACAACCTCCGAGCATATGACATTAAGCTCAATCCGGAAAAATGCGTCTTCAGCGTACCAGCCGGAAAGCTCTTGGGCTTCATCGTATCCAGTAGAGGAATTGAAGCAAACCCGGCCAAAATCCGAGATCTGTCACAGTTGGATATTCCAAAAGACCTCAAGCAAATACAAAAACTAGCCGGATGCGTAGAGGCCTTAAGTCGCTTCATCTCCCGTTTGGGAGAAAAGGCTCTGCCCCTCTACCGCCTCCTCCGGCACCGAACATTTCGAATGGACGGATGCTGCCACAGTCGGACTCGAAGAAATAAAGGCCATACTGGCAACAAATCCGGTCCTGGCCGCGCCCAACCTGGGCGAACCTATGTTATTATATATCGCAGCAACACATCAAGTTGTCAGCGCGGTACTCGTCGTCGAGCGAGAGACAGAAGGGCACAGATTCCCTCTTCAAAAACCAGTGTACTACATATCCACTGTTCTAACTCCATGCAAGTCCCGGTACCCACATTATCAAAAGATAGCAGATGCGGTGTTCATGGCATCCCGGAAGCTGCGACACTACTTTCAAGAGTGTTCCATAACGGTGGCCTCCGAAGTACCTCTCAATGATATTATAAACAATCGCGACGCAACGGGCAGGATTGCAAAATGGGCTATTGAGCTCTTACCATTTGACATAACCTATAAACCACGGCGTGCTATAAAGTCGCAGGTTCTGGCCGACTTCGTCGCCGAATGGACTGAAGTCGAACTCCCTAAAGAGTACGGCGCATACTCCAATTGGATCATGCATTTCGACGGATCAAAAATGTTGGCTGGCTTGGGGGCTGGCGTCGTCCTGATGGCCCCAACTGGAGACACAATCCAATACGTACTTCAAATAATGTACATGGACTCCAATAACGCAGCCGAATACGAGGCCCTTCTACATGGCCTCCGGATGGCAATCTCCATGGGCATTCAACGCCTAGAGGTGCGCGGGGATTCAAACCTCGCAATATCCCAAGTAAATGGAGACTTTGATGCCAAAGATCCAAAAATGGCAGCTTACCGCAACGCCGTCCTAAAAATGTCAGCTCGGTTCGAAGGACTCAAATTCCACCATGTAGACCGGGATAATAACCAGGCAGCAGACGTGTTAGCACACATCGGCGCGAAACGAGACGCCGTCCCTCCAAACATCTTCCTGGAATGACTCTTCAAGCCATCCGTGTTATGGGAAGAGGAGTCCGGAAATAACAATCCGGAGCCAGCTGCATCACTGAACTCAGACCATTCTGACACAATCGGCGGCTCAGCCAACGAAATAACGCCTTCAGCTCACGAAATAATGGCAGTAATTGCCCCGTGGAAAGAACCATTCCTAGCCTACTTAATTCGGCAGGAACTTCCCGAAGACTAAAATGAGGCCCGCTGCATAGTTCGGCGATCTAAAGCCTACAAGGTCCATGAGGGAGAACTTTATAAGAAAAGCACAACCGGAGTCCTTCAAAGGTGTATCTCCGAAGAGGAGGGGCGGAATCTCCTGGCTGAAATTCACGCCGGACTCGGCGGGCACCACGCTGCAGCCCGGGCACTCGTAGGCAAGGCCTTCCGTACAGGATTTTATTGGGCGACAGCCCGGGCAGATGCTCAGGACTTAGTCCAACGATGCGTCGGTTGCCTGCTCTTTGCTAATCAGAGCCACATGCCACCCACCGCCCTCAAAACTATACCCATTACCTGGCCGTTCGCGGTCTGGGGGCTTGACATGGTTGGACCCCTTAAAGGGGGAACCCACAAGCACAAATACTTATTGGTCATGATGGACAAATTCACCAAATGGATTGAGGCCAAGCCGGTTAAAACGGCAGAATCCGGACCGGTGATAGACTTCCTATCCGGGGTAGTACACCGTTTTGGCGTCCCCCACAACATCATCACTAATAACGGCACGAACTTCACTGCCGACGAGGTTAAACTCTGGTGCAAAAACATGGGCATCAAGCTCGATTACGCTTCAGTCTATCACCCCCAAACTAACGGTCAAGTCGAGCGAGCAAATGGTCTAATCATGAGCGGCATCAAACCCAGACTAGTGCGGTCCCTCAAGGAATCTAACATGCACTGGGTAGAGGAGCTCGACTCCGTACTCTAGGGGCTGCGAACCACGCCAAACCGAACTACTGGATTCACACCATTTTTCATGGTGTACGGCGCAGAGGCAGTTCTGCCTTGCGATATAATTCATGACTCACCTCGTGTGCGCATGTAGGAAGAAAGAGAAGCCGAGTTGGATCGGCAGGACAGTTTGGACGCCTTAGAGGAGGAGCGGGATGTGGCAAAGGCTCGTTCCGCATTCTATCAGCAGCAGGCTCGAAGATATCAAAGCAGAGAAGTACGGGCCAAAACTTACAATGTCGGCGAACTCGTTCTACGCCTGCCGGACAAGAAAAAGGACAAACTTAAGCCCAAGTGGGAAGGTCCCTTCATCATCGACCTAGTCCTGACCGACGGAGCATACCGTCTACGTAAAGCATCTGACAACCGACTCGAGCCGAACCCATGGAACGCAGCCCGTCTCCGAAGATTCTACGCCTAAACACCGGACTCAGAGTTCGTCTCACTCCCCCGTCCACCTTTTTATATTTTTTACTGTCTCTTGTCCCCCTCCTTCTTCCCACTTTTTTTCAATACCTTTTATAGGGTGATTTGCGCTTTTATCGCACACACTTGATGTGCTCGTAGCACTCATTATACCTGGGGGCTTCTTTACCAGAAACTTATTAATATGGGCTTCACGCCCAATACATGTGTCATACTTCCGCATGTACCTTTTATTCACCATTATATGCATCGATATGACTTCAGTTTTGGCCAAGCTGGGTTGCCTGGTTCCTGTGCTTACCCCTACGTTCCCGATTGTTCGGCTAGGAGGTAAAGGGAGCACCTCTGCGATTGTTACTGCCGGGTCAGCCGGATGTGTACCTCAGACTGGGTGAAGCCGAAAGCTAGCGTTCTTAAGAGAATATTCGGTTGGTGACTTGAAAGATGATTTATTACTTACTTATTTATAAGCCCCCAGATGCTTTTTCTGCTATTTTCGCAGTCCGGCATTGCACCTTAGGGCATGCCTCCCTGGGAAAGGAACCCTTAATGGAACTATTCTCCCTGGAAGATGTTTCTTACTAACCATGTAATATAACATAACTAGTTGGGCACTTGTCTGATAAAGCAATTATGACCCCGACGCCTTGTCTCCACACATGCCCCGGTTCTTTTATAACCGTAGGGGTATTCGGACACACTCCGGACTGTTGGGTCCCGAGGTTGAAGCGAAACGGTCCGCAAAGACAAACGATCTACAATCCGGCTAGAAGGCATCTTACATGTCATTTCAAATTACATTGTCAAACCGACTGATTGTACTCCTCCTCAATCCCATCTAACAGGCTGTCTAATTTACAGTCCTGTTGGGAATATTTCGCGGCCAGTTCTACTTGGTCATACATCAAGCTCACAGGGATATCCTTCCCATCAGGCCCCGCAGGTCCGACCTCGGCCATGTGGTTTGGGTCAGCCTTCGGGTAGCGCGTCTTCACCATGGCCCAGGCCTCCCTGGCGCCCTGACGGCAGGCCGATATCTTCCACAAACAGAGGCGTCGTCGTGCTCCCTAGAGCTTCTCAGCAAGCTCACCAAGGCCCTCGGGTAGGGATACGGATGGCCATAAAGCCTGAACGACGCCACTCATCGCCTGCCGAACACGTTCGAACAATTGCGCTAGCTCGGGAAGTTGGTCACCTGTTGACCCAGGCATTTCCTCCGCAGGGCGACCTGTGAGCACACCTAAAGACATATTTCTGTCAAACGACTTCCTCGCCGAATTCTTCTTTTCAAAGGAATTTGCTCAAGCACTTACTATAAATGCCGCGACGAGGTCGCTGATTCTCCTTCAAGGAGCCAGACAGCTGGGCCCGAACACCTTTCAGCTCTTCTCCTAGCTGGGTGTGGGCATCTTGGAGCTTGTTTCTCTCCTGCGGCACCTTCATAAGCACCCTCTCGCCAGCCTTTAGCTGACGCAGTAGCTGTTGCTTGTCCGGATCTAGTCCGGCGCCCTTTGCAATATTATTGTCAGATTCACGCCGCACTTTGTTAATTAATTATCTTTTCAAAGTACGTCTTACCAGCGGGGGTCTCTGTGGCTCCCCCTGTGGCGGCCAGTGCGGCCTCAAGTTGGGCCTTGCACTCTTGGAGCTCCTGGGACAGATGGGTATTCTTCTCCGTAAGATCATACATAAAAATTGATCCTTAAATCAGTTATTTTAACCATTTTAAGTCTCGGGGGCTACTGGCATATATAACTATTAAAATTACTTACACGTATGTCTTTCACATACTGCTCCGTGGCTCTGGTTAACCCATCTTGAGCGGCACGGAGGTGCACGTTCCCCGCATCAAAGGCATTTAACGCCTCCGGGGAGAAACACGCGTCACGAAGAACTGTCCGGCGACGCCTGTGATTCATGACGCTCTCCACCTCAGACCGGGTGGCGGACAGCCTGTCGGCATCCTCCGTCGGAGGAGCGTCCGACTCATGCCTTGTATTCGCCTCCCCTTCCGGGCCATGCATTTTAGCATGGCTGGCGGAGGCTTGATTGGCAACCTCTCCGGACACTGTCCGGCGAGCGCTCTTTCTGAAAAAGTTATGAGCATTAATATACCTCCTGGGGATCCTTCCCTTAAAAAATAGCGGTGCTCCGTACCGTTGCGACGATGTTTCAGTTCGCGTCGCACTCCTCTTCCGCCTGCCGGGCCGGACTGACCCTTGTTGGCATGTCGCCGCGGGCTCGACTTCCTGCCGTAAAGGCGCTTCCTGCCGAACACCATTGGTGCATAGTGGTCAGAACTAAGCATTAAAAAAGTAATGGCGCCAGGACTTCGGTCATACTAACCGGGGAAGCCGGACACAAGCCGGGGTAGTCAGGCATAATGGCGACTAAAGCATTATCTATGCTGAGCTGGTGGTACACCCCGTCGATCAGTTCCACCGCTAAGTCCGGATCCTCTTCGGAGGCCGGATCGAGGGACCTCTCTGGGTCTTCGGGTTGTAGGGCTGGGCTTTTTATGCCGTCCACATCCCGACGCAGTTCCTGTGTCAAAATCATACAATAAGACAATTGCCTTTAAAGGCACGGTTCAGATATGCATGCGACCGTTTACCCAGCTCCGAGGGTTGTTCATGGAAAATCCGTTCAGAGGATTCGTGCGGAGGAAGTCCTCCTTCTCCCCCTTGTACAAGCCGGACAAGATCTTCACCAGATCGTCGGCCGAGCCAGGTCCCTTGCGGCCGTGACGGGTGGCGTCGTCGTCTCCGTTGAAGTCCCACATGGGGTGGCCCCTATATTGGAGCGGCTGCACCCCACGCATAATGCATGTGGCCGTGACTCCGGTCATGGTTAATCCGGAATGGGCTAGCAGCCGTATCCGGCCCATCAAGTAATGGACGCTGCTATCATCTTCTCGTCGAGGGCTCCGTGGGCGCCAACTTAGGCGTTTCTTCAGGGGAGCGTTGCTGAACTCCGGAAGGCCGATCCGGACTGGATCCGGCAGCGGAGCGTCCTCCATATAAAACCACTCCGAAGGCCAATCTTCGGACGCCTTCTTCGGGGTCCCGGACAGGTATCCGGTCCCGGCGATGCGCCATATTTTGGCTCCGCCCACTTGATATATTGACCCCTCGTGAGAGCGGGGTACGAGGCAAAACAGCCTCTTCCACAGCGCAAAATGAGGCTCAATGCCCAAGAACAGCTCACATAGAGCTACGAAGCCCGCGATGTGCAAAATGGAGGCAGGTGTAAGGTGATGAAGCTGGAGTCCGTAGAACTCCAGGAGCCCCCGAAGAAACGGATGTATAGGAAATCCGAGTCCCCTTATTAAGTAGGAGACGAAGCACACCCGCTGTCCTTTGGAAGGATTGGGGGCGCTCTTCGCCTGCTTCCCACCTTTGTAGGTGGCCAGTCCGGCTCGAACCGGAACCATGAAGGCCGGGGGAAGATATCCCTCTGCTTGGAGCGTCACTAACTCGCTGTGCGGGACTGAGCATCTCCTCCAATCTCCTGACTTAGGGCTGGCAGCGCGAGAAGAGGAGCCGCGTCGACTGTCCATGTTGGAATGGGTTTGATGTGAGATGCGCCTCGATGAGTGCTTGCGGAGGGAGGATGATGTGATTTGGATCTGGATCCTCGCCTCTCTTATAGGAAGCTTATTTGCGCAGCTAGGGGGTAAAACATAAAAATACCCTGGCTTTTCGCATTCATGCGACGCGTGGAAGAAGACCATTATTGGACGCGGAAGCCAAGGAGCACAGCATTTATAAAGCAACCGGACACTATCCGGCAAACACATGGAGCATGAAGAAGAACCCGCCTTGCAAACGCCGAAGACAACATACGCGCCGGATTCGTCGTTATTGAAGCCTGGTTCGGGGGCTACTGAGGGAGTCCCGGACTAGGGGGTGTCCGGATAGCCGAACTATCATCATCGGCCGGACTCCAAGACTATGAAGATACAAGATTGAAGACTTCATTCCGTGTCCGGATGGGACTTTCCTTGGCGTGGAAGGCAAGCTTGGCGATACGGATATGTAGATCTCCTGCCATTGTAACCGACTCTGTGTAACCCTAGCCCTCTCCGGTGTCTATATAAACCGGATGGCTTTAGTCCATAGGACGAACAACAATCATACCATAGGCTAGCTTCTAGGGTTTAGCCTCCTTGATCTCCTGGTAGATCTACTCTTGTAACCCACATCATCAATATTAATCAAGCAGGACGTAGGGTTTTACCTCCATCAAGAGGGCCCGAACCTAGGTAAAACCATCATGTCCCTCGTCTCCTGTTACCATCCGCCTAGACGCACAGTTCGGGACCCCCTACCCGAGATCCGCCGTTTTTGACACCGACAATGACCCTCAGCGCCTGCGTAAGCTGGCCCCTGCTTTGGCCGAAGAGCCAGATTCGTTTGGGGGCGTGGGCACCACCCCACAGACAAGACCGCCAGTCGTGCCGGCGCCAAGCCATGGCAAGAACGCCGCAACGCTACTAGACATGCCGAACATCCCTATGGCACAGGATCCAGACATGCATATGGCACAGGATCCGGATGACGACGACAACGACGACGGTACATTTACCAATGTTGATAAGTACTTTGCCGAAGATGGGTACGCTGACAAGTTCTGCGGGCCTCCTTCTCAAGAACCCAACCAAGACGACCGCGATCTAGATGGTACGGCGGAGAAATCCAATTGCAACAGGCGTCGTCTGGCGTTCAGTTCTCAGGAGACGCCTCCAGCTCCCGCCTTCACCGAGCCTCTGATAGCTGAGGTGTGAAATACTATCAGCCCCAACACGCTCAAGAAGGCGGTCTGTGAGCAGAACTCGGTCCCATTACAGCAGATCAAGAAGAAGGGATGGAAACGAAAGACTAACAAGGGTGCCGGTGCGAGCCAGCCGGCACCGAGTACGATCCGTTCTCAGGACGGGCCACCTTCACCTAAGGATATCTCAAGGTGGGTGCATGTGGCGGCTAGGGCGATGCTACCGACAACTATGCTCAATGCTGCAACCGGTGCTATGCGGAGTCTGCATGACAGTGTTCTTTCTTTCGAGAAGCGGCGTCTCTCCCAGAATGATGTGGCATACCCGGTTTTCGTGGCCAAGGTGCCAGAGGGCAAGGGCTTTGTGGATGGCGCCATCGGGGGTACAATCGTCATGCGGTTTGATGACATCTTTGCTATGTTTAACCTTCATCCACTGCACTACACCTTCGTTCGGCTGTTTTCGCTGAGTATGGAGATGCGGATCATTCGAGACAAGACCCCGGACATCGGGATAGTCGACCCCTTCTACATGCGTGCCAAGATCTTGGGCAGCGCTAGGGACCGGCAAGTCGCGAGTTCACACCTCGAAGGCGTCATTCTTGCAAACCCAGATAAGGATAACTTCCTCGTGGCATACTTTCCCGAGTAAGTCATCCCCTCACCGCCCCGTAACATATGATTTCTTAGATTTTGATCGTTTTTTTCTAACATTCCATGCTCTGTGCAGTGACACACATTGCACACTCATCCTCTTAAGCACGAGATATCCATGGCCACGTATTTCGAACCGGACCGTGACTCCAATATAGACTACACAAATATCAAGAAAGTTCTTGATGATTCTCTCCCCGGCTACGCCAAATCTGGAGGCACCTTTAAGAGGCCAGTTCCTAGGTAGGCAGGCACGTGTTCACCCACAATATGACGTTCCCCTGCGTCAAGCAGCCGCCTGGCGGTCAGAAGCATGCCTACTACGCCCTCCATCACATGCGGGCGATCATACGGGACCATAATCACCTTCTGCTACCAAATAATGTCAAAGATTGGGCCGCAAGCTTGGCGGCAATCCAGGACGCGGACCTCCGACAAGAATTCTTTCGCATCTAGTCGGAGTTTGCAGTAATCATCCATTAAGATGTCCTTCGTACCTCGGGGCAATTCTACCTCAGATATCAACTGTCCAACAGTGAGATAGACACAACGTACAAATGCAGGCTGACACTGCCCGCGACTTCATGACCATCACGAAATACAGCGACTTCATCCACGCTCTGGTCCCATGAGTCGAGTCGAAAGTAGTGATGCTATGTGTAGTTCTGAAACATCGATTAGCTCATGTTGTAATTAAACTTTAATGAACTTGTATGTCTCTTTGGTTTGGACAGTCGTTCAACTTAGATGTAATCGATGCTATTTATTAGTAGGACCATGAATCGTGCTATTAATGTCTTGCTTTTCTCTTCCGGTCCTTTTGTTGCATACTTATATATTGCTTATGTATTGTCTGTTGTTTGGCTTGTGCATAGAGATGTCGTCATATGTCGTGTACAAGGGTAAGGTTCCGGAGTCTACGACGACTAGGAGGAGTGTCAGAGACAGGTTCACCATTTCAGCGGTAACAGTTACAAAGGGTACACCACTAGGGCGGAGGCGGAATCTAGATACGTCCGCTATCTAGCGGGAGAGAGGAGGGAGCGTTGGAGGAACCGGATGAAGACTAGTTTCATCACGATGATGCTCATCGTGATGACTGCAGCTCTCTTCTATGTGATGGTAGTTTAGATGATCTATATCGACTTGTAATGTGAAGACAAACTCGCTACTTGCGGTCTCAGAACTTGTAATGTTCTATCTTTGTTCGGTGTTTTGAATTCGGAGACTAATATGATGAATTGTATTCAGAGACTAATCTTCTATTGTATTCGATGAATCTGCTGTTGCTGTGTGGTGCTGTCTATATTCTGTCCAATAATACATTTTGTAACCTATGCAAAAATCAGAAAAGTAAAAAAAACCTAATATTCATACTAATGGCGCATCACAAAACAGTGCGCCATTAGTATGCCAAAGGATACTAATGATGCATCACCCCACAGTGTGCCATTAGTATGCCAAAGGATACTAATGGCGCATGACACCACAGTGCGCCATTAGTATGCCAAAGCACCTGGGTAAATATGGCCCGCTGGGAGGCATACTAATGGCGCACCGTGGGCTATACTAATGGCGCACCCGCGGTGCGCCATTAGTATACCAGATACTAATGGCCATTAGTAAAAAATACTAGTGGCGTGGTACTAGTGGCGCACCAGTAGTGCGCCATTAGTAGGCAAAACTGGTGCGCCACTAGTAGGCCTTTTCCTAGTAGTGAACAGGAAATCTTATAAGCTCCGTTAGTGAAAGGAAACAAAACCACCACATAAGGTACTGTAATGAACTCATTCTTTATTTATTTTGGTGTTAAACCTACTGTAATCCAACTTCTCTATGGTTTATAAACTATCTTACTAGCCATAGATGCATTGAAATAAGCAAACAACACACGAAAAACAGAATCTGTCAAAAACAAAACAGTCTGTAGCAATCTGTAACTAACGCAAACTTCTGGAACTCTAAGAATCCTACCAAAATAGGAAGTCCTGAAGAATTTGTTTATTGATCAGCAGCAAAATGAATCAACGCAAAAGCACATTTCTGTGATTTAACAAAACTAAACTCTTGCATGCAAAGTTTCTGTTTTTTAGCAGAATCAAATCAACTATCATCATAGGTTATCCTAGAGGTTCTACTTGGCACAAAAACTAATTAAAAGATAAAAACACATCTAAACAGAAGAAAAAACAAAAAACACAAAGAAAATTTATTACTAAACAGGAGCAAAAACAAAAAACACAAAGAAAATTGGGTTGCCTCCCAACTAGCGCTATTGTTTAATGCCCCTAGCTAGGCATAAAAGCGAAGATAGATCTAACGAGTGCCATCTTTGGCACTAAATTCATAAGTAGCCTGCATGATAGATTCATAAGGTAATTTGACTTTCTTTCTTGGAAAGTGCTCCATGCCTTTCTTTAATGGAAATTGGAATCTAATATTCCCTTCCTTCATATCAATAGTCGCGCCAATCGTTCTAAGGAAAGGTCTACCAAGAATAATAGGGCAAGAAAGATTGCAATCTATATCAAGAATGATAAAATCCACGGGCACCAAATTTCTATTTGCAACAATGAGAACATCATTGATGTCACATCCCTAGCTTCTGGCATTGCTCTAGATTAGCTTCATGTGTGCATCATGTCTATATTTTTGAAACTTGAATTGAGGAATATTGGAAGCCTCAAAACCCTAAATAAAAGAGGGGCAAAAACCCTAGAAATCTCATTCATTACTCCAAAAGGCTCTTCTTAAATGTTTGATAAATTTTGGTAAGGGTTCTGGTCCCAACCAAAATATTGAACATTTTTAAGGATTTATTTTTGGGACTTTGAATTTAAATCATTAGCTATTTGAATTTGAATTATATTCATATAATTAGAATATAATTTAAATACCCCTGAAATATTTTATAAGCTTTTGGAAAAGTCCATCTAGCAATATAAAATATTCAGAGGAGTTTTTGGCATTGTTTGAATTATTTTAAAATTCAAAACAGTGGCAAAATAAATTAATAAAACAAAACAGAACAGAAAAATATAAAACAGAACTTACCTGGACTTACCTGGCCTCACCCGTGCAGCCCACCAGAGCCGGCCCAGCTCCTGTGCTGGTCCAGCACTGTGCGGCCCAGCCCACCGTGGTCGCCACCGTCTTCAACCTCCTGCCAGTAGGCAGGAGGGCGTGTGCCCGACGCGCGCGCGCACGCTCCGGCCACCTCCTACTTACCTGCTCGCCGCTGGAGGCACCCGAGGGAGCCACGCACTCCCCTCGCCCCCTGCACCTCCCCTCTCTTCCCCTGGACCCCATTCCCTCCTCTGCTTCCCTCCCGCGCACACCACCGAGCGGAGCTCGCCGTCATCGTCGCCGTACCCATGGCCACCGGCCACCCCTAGCCTCGCCGATGCACCCAGGAGCTCCGCCTCGACCCCCTCTTCCTTCCCACCGATCCACAGCCCTCCGGAAGCCCTGCATCGCCGCCATCGCCGGCGTCTTCTACCTCGGACCCGCCGGCCATCTTCGTCAAATTCGCCGGCTCCGGACCGTCCCCGACCTCGCCGAGCGTCCCCTCGTCATCGCCGTGAGTCACTGACCCTCTCCCCTAACTCAGCATGCTCCCCTCCATGCCGTAGCGCCGTTCCCCATGAGCACCGAAGCCACCGTCCGCCATTGCTGCTGCACGCATAGCCTCCATGCTCCCCTGGCCCCACTGAGCTGCTCTTAGTGCTCCCCATGACTAGCAGGTGCTGCCCAGCCTCTCAGCTCGCTCGCTCGCCAAGCGTAGCCCCGTGCCCGTGCTGGCCCGAACTCCGGTCGCCGCCGCGGGCCCCGTTCCGGTGAGCTCGGGCCACCTCAGCCCCTGCCGTTTGCACAGATGGATGCGGGCGACTCCCAGCTACGCGTAGAGCCCCTCCTCCGTCCGTTTGGTCGTCGGAGCACGAAACCCGAAGGCCTCCGCCGCCTCGGCCTCGCCGGCGACTCACCGCCGGCGGGTTAGGCCCTGTTGACCAGGGGTTTGACCCCCCCCCTGGGTCGATGACAGGTGGGGCCAGCCCCCCCTGTTAATTAGTTTAGTTTATTTTAACTAATTACCCCCCCTGCTGACACTGACATGCGGGCCCAGGCTCTAATTAAAATTAGGTTAGTTAGTTAGTCACTGACGTGTGGACCCCACACGTCAGGTTTGACCCTGACCGACCCCTGTTGACTTGCTGACGTCACGGTGACGCACTGCTGACGCAGTAAATGTTTTCTGGAATTTAAATATTTCTTAAATGATTTATTATTTCCAGAAAATAGCTAAAACTTCAATAAATCATAGAAAATTAACCGTAACTCCAAATTAAATAAATTATATATGAAAAATTATCAGAAAAATTCAAGGAATCCATCTGTACCATTTTCATGCATGTTAGAATAACTTATAGCTGCTGTTTAGCACAAATCAATTAAAGGGCATTTATTAATCACATATGGAGTTTGAATTTGAATTTTATAATCAAACCAACTTCATTTAATCTGTTGCTAGTTGCATTAGCCCAAAACACATTCTTTTTGCCATGTCATGATCATGCATCATATTGTGCATTGCATTGATTGTGTTCCTTTCTGTGTTGCCGGTATTTGTCCCCTCTCGATAGACGTGATACCGATGATGTGATCGTTGACACTGATGAAGACTCAATGTTATCTTCAGAAGTGCCAGGCAAGCAAAACCCCCTTGTTCATTCCGATAAGATCCCACTCTCTCGCTCCTGCTCTCTTTTACTGCATTAGGACAACAACGACATATTTGATACTTGCTGCGGTAGCTGAACCCTTTATCCTTTGCATGACCTGTCATTGCCACAGTAAATAGATGAAACCCACTAGCATGAGTAGGAGTTGTTTGAGCCCTGATGTGCCTACTCATTCATGCTTGTTTGTCATGCCTGCTACTACTTAGAGTTGAGTCAGGTCTGATTCATCGGGGATGAATCAGAGGCGTGTGAACATGTCCTACTATGGGTGAACTAAGTGTGTGAACACGATTTGGTAAAGGTAGCGGTGAGAGGCCATGTAGGAGTACATGGTGGGTTGTCTCATTGCAGCCGTCCTCAGGAACTGAGTTCTGTGTTTGTGATCCATGATCAGTTACTACCACACATTGGGCTCCGGGCGCTCCAAGCTCTCTCGACTTATTAATCAACATGATCTCTGTCCAGGAGTTGCAACTAGTTTCTGGTGTTTGTAGGTAGTGTTAGTAGTCTACCAAGTGGCACCCGGTACAGGTGGGCTTGGGACAGACTAGGCACAGTGGCCCGGTGTACCAAGTGGCACCCGGTTGGTGGGCTTGGGAACCCTGCACACATCGTTTGGGGCCGTAAGCGACACCCCGGCCGGATCTCCTTGCGGATGGAACCCGAATAGGCGATAAACCTGGACTAGAGACTTGTTCGGTTAGTCAGGTCGTGGCCGACTCCCTCGCCCGGCTTCCGCTTGAAGGTTGCCGAGGTACATGACGTGTACAGGGCGATAAGTGGCGAAAGCGTTTGTGAAGAAGTACACCCCTGCAGGGTTAACATCATCTATTCGAATAGCCGGATTCCTCGGATATGGAAACTTGGACCCCATTGCATAGTTCATAGACAAGTGAAAGTGGATACTCTAAAATACGCAAGATAAGCGTGAGTGCTATGGATGGCGTTCTCGTAGGGAGACGGGAGCGGAACCATAGTGGTGTATTGATATGGTGAATATGTGGACTCGTGTGCGCCACCTCAAAAGAGTTACTTGCAGTCGTAGTTCAGGATAGCCACCGAGTCAAAGCTGGCTTGCTGCAGTTAAACTCCACCACCCCCTTGTTGATAATGATGCATATGTAGATAGATCTGATGTAAGTCTTGCTGGGTACATTTGTACTCACGTTTGCCTATTTTATGTTTTTGCAGAGAGACTTCAGTCTCACTAGTAGTTCCGCTTGGACTTCGACGTTTAGCTTGTTACCTCAGCTACGATCTTGTGCCATCGGCAGGATCTGATAGATAGTCAGGCTTCTCAGCCTTTTTCATTTATAGATGTCTGTACTCAGACATGATAGCTTCCGCTTGTGTCTTGACTTGTATGCTCTGATTGTTGGGTCATGAGACCCATGTTTGTAATGTCTCGCTCCTCGGAGCCTATTGAATAAACTACTTGAGTCGTAGAGTCATTTTGTGATGCCATGTTGTATTGGACATATCGAGCATATTGTGTGTATGTTATTGAAATGCTTGGTATGTGTGGGATCTGACTATCTAGTTGTTTATCTTTAGTAGCCTCTCTTACCGGGAAATGTCTCCTAGTGTTACCGCTGAGCCATGGTAGCTTGCTACTGCTCTGGAACACTTAGGCTGGCCGGCATGTGTCCTTCTTCGTTCCTGTGTCTGTCCCTTCGGGGGAAATGTCACGCTTTGAGTACCGGAGTCCTGTTAGCCCGCTACAGCCCGGTTTACCGGAGTCCTGCTAGCCCAGTGCTACAGCCCGGACCCACTTGCTGATGACCGACACGTTCGAAGCTGGGTCATGAATGCCTGTCCCTGTAAGTTTGTGCCACTTTGGGTTTACGACTAGTCATGTCAGCCCGGGCTCCTTATCATATGGATGCGAGCGACACTATCATATACGTGAGCCAAAAGGCGCAAACGGTCCCGGGCAAAGGTAAGGCGACACCCGTGGGGATACCGTGCGTGAGGCCGCAAAGTGATATGAGGTGTTACCGGCTAGATCGATGTGACATCGAGTCGGGGTCCTGACAGCGTTGGTATCAGAGCTTGACTGCCTGTAGGATTACCAAGCCAAACTGGTCGAAGTTGAGTCTAGAAATTCTTTAGTTATATAAGGGAATTGATTGTGGGATGGAACGTAAGGCTCTTTTTACTCCTTATACCTCATGGCCTTCTGATCTGAGTCATCATCTTCTCTTCTACGGGGATTAAGAACTAGGCTTTCTCTTCTTTCTATCAGGATCACGTGTTACTAATCCGTAGACTTATAAGATTGTTGGATTTAAGCTTGAGTTCAGTCTCTACTACTTCCGTATGTTAATTGTTGATCTCGAAACCTTGATATCGTGCTTCTGAGTGGTTATGCCACCATTTTTGTGAATGTCTCAAATCCTTTCTGAGCATTTACAGCCGTTATGCTGTCCGAGTCATCCCAGGTTTCTAAGTAGTCTGATGCATTTGCAAATCCTTTCTTCCCGTTTCAATGTTCCCATGGGCCAGATTAACCACACTAATCAGTGAGTTGAGGTACTCCGTTACCTTGACATATATGTTGGAGATATTATTATGACCCTAGGTGTCTTAGGGGATCATCTAGTAATTTAGCCATGATTTGTGTTCCCAGTGTGATGATTCTGGCCATCATTCTCAAAAGCATCCCTTGATGCCACTTAGTTAGTAGGTATTCCATTCCAGGGTTCTTGAACCAGAGATTCACTCTACCTACTTCATGTTGATAGTAATTGCTAGCGCCTTTAGGATATTAGTAACCTTTGCGATAGTCCTTGAAGTCCGTGGTATCTTCTTCTTCCAAATACCATGAACTACTTATGGTAGAAGTTCCTCGTTGAACTGAAATATCACAACAGGATTATTCTTGAGGAGTTCTCCATTCATAAATCGTGACTCTGCCAGTTCTACCTTTCTGCATGGATTATCCGGAAGAATTATGTTGAACTTGGTTCGACATACTAATTTATGCATCCACAACTCAGAAAGTTATATGTTCCTTTGAATTGACCCTCTTTAGTTGTTTTCTGACCCTTGTCTATCAATTGATAGTCAAGAGTATGCATGCATTCGTTATTGATGCCTATTACTCTTGTGGTCCGTCAAGCCATTCTGTCCTGAATGACTTGGAGAAACAAACTCCAGTACCTCATCCATATCTAGGATTGGGTCAAAGCAGTTGTATTCCGCAGATCAAATGCCAATCCAGCTTTTGGTTCTGTTCTACCTTGGAGTATTACCCCCTTTATGTCAGAATTGTCATGAGAACTGCACCAACTCTCATGAATTTTGACGTAGTGATACTTCTCACCATCATTAGTCATTCCTCGGCCCTCGTGTTGATGCAACCGGAATACCGACAAGTGAATCGCGATGCGTGAAATCAATACTCCTAGCAACCTCGTTGCTTGGTAGTAAAAGGGCAATAATTTCATTCTTAGCGTGTTGGTTCTTGAATCACCATTCTAAGATTGATCGTGCTACCTTGTCCATCTTTCCGGTGCACCCTTCGATCAATGAGTTAGGATTGTGCCAATCCCTCGCTCTGTTGATCATATCGTCTTGCCCTGAAAAGCAAGATTGTTCCTGAGCTTAATAGCATATCGGTGGTTTTGATTTTCCGATTATCTTCTCGGAAGTATCACCGGGTCGTCACCCGACCGCTATGTTGAGCTCGTAATCAAGTTGGTTTATCCTTGTAAACCACCCCTTCTCCGAGAGTCTGTGTTGGATACCCCTGAGCTAGATGGTTAAGCTGAACAGCAACTTGGAGAGTTGGAAGATAAAAGCTTGCCTAACTTAGTTCGTTCCAAAGGGATATTCTTGTGTAGTGTGTGTTGAAGAAAGGTGATATCTTCATCGATTGGTCCCTGTGATCAGTTGCTGGATCTATTATCTTATCCAATCTTTGATTTGAGTATGGGCTATCGTCAAATCAAATCAGAACCAACGATATTCGTAATGTTGTCTTACTCGGGGTTTTCCTCGAGCATACACCATTATATTCTTATGGGTCTGACCAATGCTATCACCGTGTTCACATGATGGTGGAAGTCCAGTGATATGGGAATTTCGATGAGTTGTTGTTGAGCTCATCGACAACATCCTTATCTTCTCCATGATTCTGTTGGACATTAAGCTAGTGTTGGAAACTTTGTAAACAATGCCTTCGAGTTCCGTCTCTGAGGTATATGTTTGGATGAAAGAAGTGACTTCCTTTGATTCACGTGCATTTGATGTAAGTTGCCGCCGTGAATTCGAGAAAGCATGTTTTTACCTCCTCTGGAACCATCCCAAGTCAGTTATGCACATGCGAAGTATTATGTGGTTTGATAGACTGATCATCTTCATTCCATATGTGTATCCTAGCACACCAAGCCACTGACTGATTTGTTCAAGGAGAAGGAGTATCTTCATAAGAGCTAATCCGGACTTATGAAAGAACTTCGATATCCTCGCTGATGGTTCCCAACCAGAACTCGGTAGTGTTTTATTGTAAGACTACCAAGTGATCATGTTTTGTCTGGGATAGCGTGTTCACACGTGTGTAGCAGAACCAGCTCATGTTTTGGAGCTTGCTATCGTAGTTCATTTCCCGAGAATCTCGCAACGTCATCTCGTCGAATTGTGTTGCAAACTTTCGTTTTCTTCCTAGACTCAATGAGTCTGGAATATTCTGACACCAACCAGTTCTGAATCTCAGGCAGATATGATGGTTGGAGCATTTCCCAAGAACTATGATATTAGTCCCTCGATAACTGGTGAAGTAGATGTCGTGGCCAGCACCACCCAGCCGAAAGACCTGTTATTGTAGTATCTTGATTGAGGAAGTTGGCCACCTCCCCATAAGGATTTCGTAGGATTTACCTCCGTAACTGTTTCTTATGGATTCTATTGCTCCCGAAGTCCGACCTTTACTTGATGTTCTAGATATCAAACCATATCTATTAATGGGTTACCCTAGCACATCAAGGAGAACATTAGAAGCGGAGTGCTAAATGTCTCTCGGTCGATCATCCAGATTTTTATTTCCTTGGCCTCGCTAAGATGAAATCTGAGAAAGTGTTATCCTCCTTTGCATCTGCATCGTCCATCGCTATTCATCATGGTAGTATGTCGTGTTGTCAGCATCCTTGACACGGATGTTGGTAAACCTTGATGAATATGGAAATGCTCAAGTTCTTGAGAGCACGCACAAGCGCTACGTGTTATCATCGGCACTAACTGGGATTCCTCTCAGTTTCCTCGGCAATGCTATGACCCTTTCAAACAGTGAATCCACTCTCTTTTGTTGGGTTCTTCCCCAGTTACCAAAATCATTCCCAACATTTGCATTTTGTTCCCAGCTTGCACCGCCAATGTGCCCTTCTACCATGGGTCTCTTCCATTTCCGGTGATAAGCAAAATCATCCATTGCGTTGTCTTCAACAAGGTAATCCACATCATCCAAGTCCGAGTATGCCATTCTACCGACCCCCTCCAAACGATCACTCGAGAATTGCCTTAGGCTGGTTTAAAGAGTTTCAATGATCTCTGAATCAAAAGTAATTCTTTTTGCCACTTAAGGGGATATCTCTACGAGTCACCTTCCCTAAGATGCCTCGTTGTGGTATCATGGCAATCCAACTCCTCGCTACCTTGACAATCGTTTACCACCTTCTTAGGTGTGGAATCGTTGTCTACCTAGTGAACCTTCGTCATCCGTTTCTTCCACCCCTCTTGATGTGTATCTCGTGTCTCAACCCGAGAGATGGTCCTATGTCTCATTCCGTGAGTTGTTCGATCTTCGAGAAGATCGACCCTTCTAGAGTCTCCTTCTTCCCTCCATGTCATGTTGACAGGATTTTCAAGGCAAGACTTCAAGACAATGATGGTGAATGAATCAACGTTCAACTGAAGTGCACCCTGGATCGTGAAGATTGTACTAGTTTGCGTTTCCCCTTCATCCTACCCTACGCTTGAATCTCGAGACGAGATTCTTGTTTAGTGGGGGTGAGTTGTCACATCCCTAGCTTCTGGCATTGCTCTAGATTAGCTTCATGTGTGCATCATGTCTATATTTTTGAAACTTGAATTGAGGAATATTGGAAGCCTCAAAACCCTAAATAAAAGAGGGGCAAAAACCCTAGAAATCTCATTCATTACTCCAAAAGGCTCTTCTTAAATGTTTGATAAATTTTGGTAAGGGTTCTGGTCCCAACCAAAATATTGAACATTTTTAAGGATTTATTTTTGGGACTTTGAATTTAAATCATTAGCTATTTGAATTTGAATTATATTCATATAATTAGAATATAATTTAAATACCCCTGAAATATTTTATAAGCTTTTGGAAAAGTCCATCTAGCAATATAAAATATTCAGAGGAGTTTTTGGCATTGTTTGAATTATTTTAAAATTCAAAACAGTGGCAAAATAAATTAATAAAACAAAACAGAACAGAAAAATATAAAACAGAACTTACCTGGACTTACCTGGCCTCACCCGTGCAGCCCACCAGAGCCGGCCCAGCTCCTGTGCTGGTCCAGCACTGTGCGGCCCAGCCCACCGTGGTCGCCACCGTCTTCAACCTCCTGCCAGTAGGCAGGAGGGCGTGTGCCCAACGCGCGCGCGCACGCTCCGGCCACCTCCTGCTTACCTGCTCGCCGCTGGAGGCACCCGAGGGAGCCACGCACTCCCCCTCGCCCCTGCACCTCCCCTCTCTTCCCCTGGACCCCGTTCCCTCCTCTGCTTCCCTCCCGCGCACACCACCGAGCGGAGCTCGCCGTCATCGTCGCCGTACCCATGGCCACCGGCCACCCCTAGCCTCGCCGATGCACCCAGGAGCTTCGCCTCGACCCCCTCTTCCTTCCCACCGATCCACAGCCCTCCGGAAGCCCTGCATCGCCGCCATCGCCGTCGTCTTCTACCTCGGACCCGCCGGCCATCTTCGTCAAATTCGCCGGCTCCGGACCGTCCCCGACCTCGCCGAGCGTCCCCTCGTCATCGCCGTGAGTCACTGACCCTCTCCCCTAACTCAGCATGCTCCCCTCCATGCCGTAGCGCCGTTCCCCACGAGCACCGAAGCCACCGTCCGCCATTGCTGCTGCACGCATAGCCTCCGTGCTCCCCTGGCCCCACTGAGCTGCTCTTAGTGCTCCCCATGACTAGCAGGTGCTGCCCAGCCTCTCAGCTCGCTCGCTCGCCAAGCGTAGCCCCGTGCCCGTGCTGGCCCGAACTCCGGTCGCCGCCGCGGGCCCCGTTCCGGTGAGCTCGGGCCACCTCAGCCCCTGCCGTTTGCACAGATGGATGCGGGCGACTCCTAGCTACGCGTAGAGCCCCTCCTCCGTCCGTTTGGTCGTCGGAGCACGAAACCCGAAGGCCTCCGCCGCCTCGGCCTCGCCGGCGACTCACTGCCGGCGGGTTAGGCCCTGTTGACCAGGGGTTTGACCCCCCCTGGGTCGATGACAGGTGGGGCCAGCCCCCCCTGTTAATTAGTTTAGTTTATTTTAACTAATTACCCCCCCCTGCTGACACTGACATGCGGGCCCAGGCTCTAATTAAAATTAGGTTAGTTAGTTAGTCACTGACGTGTGGACCCCACACGTCAGGTTTGACCCTGACCGACCCCTGTTGACTTGCTGACGTCACGGTGACGCACTGCTGACGCAGTAAATGTTTTCTGGAATTTAAATAATTCTTAAATGATTTATTATTTCCAGAAAATAGCTAAAACTTCAATAAATCATAGAAAATTAACCGTAACTCCAAATTAAATAAATTATATATGAAAAATTATCAGAAAAATTCAAGGAATCCATCTGTACCATTTTCATGCATGTTAGAATAACTTATAGCTGCTGTTTAGCACAAATCAATTAAAGGGCATTTATTAATCACATATGGAGTTTGAATTTGAATTTTATAATCAAACCAACTTCATTTAATCTGTTGCTAGTTGCATTAGCCCAAAACACATTCTTTTTGCCATGTCATGATCATGCATCATATTGTGCATTGCATTGATTGTGTTCCTTTCTGTGTTGCCGGTATTTTTCCCCTCTCGATAGACGTGATACCGATGATGTGATCGTTGACACTGATGAAGACTCAATGTTATCTTCAGAAGTGCCAGGCAAGCAAAACCCCCTTGTTCATTCCGATAAGATCCCACTCTCTCGCTCCTGCTCTCTTTTACTGCATTAGGACAACAACGACATATTTGATACTTGCTACGGTAGCTGAACCCTTTATCCTTTGCATGACCTGTCATTGCCATAGTAAATAGATGAAACCCACTAGCATGAGTAGGAGTTGTTTGAGCCCTGATGTGCCTACTCATTCATGCTTGTTTGTCATGCCTGCTACTGCTTAGAGTTGAGTCAGGTCTGATTCATCGGGGATGAATCAGAGGCGTGTGAACATGTCCTACTATGGGTGAACTAAGTGTGTGAACACGATTTGGTAAAGGTAGCGGTGAGAGGCCATGTAGGAGTACATGGTGGGTTGTCTCATTGCAGCCGTCCTCAGGAACTGAGTTCTGTGTTTGTGATCCATGATCAGTTACTACCACACATTGGGCTCCGGGCGCTCCAAGCTCTCTCGACTTATTAATCAACATGATCTCTGTCCAGGAGTTGCAACTAGTTTCTGGTGTTTGTAGGTAGTGTTAGTAGTCCACCAAGTGGCACCCGGTACAGGTGGGCTTGGGACAGACTAGGCACAGTGGCCCGGTGTACCAAGTGGCACCCGGTTGGTGGGCTTGGGAACCCTGCACACATCGTTTGGGGCCGTAAGCGACACCCCGGCCGGATCTCCTTGCGGATGGAACCCGAATAGGCGATAAACCTGGACTAGAGACTTGTTCGGTTAGTCAGGTCGTGGCCGACTCCCTCGCCCGGCTTCCGCTTGAAGGTTGCCGAGGTACATGACGTGTACAGGGCGATAAGTGGCGAAAGCGTGTGTGAAGAAGTACACCCCTGCAGGGTTAACATCATCTATTCGAATAGCCGGATTCCTTGGATATGGAAACTTGGACCCCATTGCATAGTTCATAGACAAGTGAAAGTGGATACTCTAAAATACGCAAGATAAGCGTGAGTGCTATGGATGGCGTTCTCGTAGGGAGACGGGAGCGGATCCATAGTGGTGTATTGATATGGTGAATATGTGGACTCGTGTGCGCCACCTCAAAAGAGTTACTTGCAGTCGTAGTTCAGGATAGCCACCGAGTCAAAGCTGGCTTGCTGCAGTTAAACTCCACCACCCCCTTGTTGATAATGATGCATATGTAGATAGATCTGATGTAAGTCTTGCTGGGTACATTTGTACTCACGTTTGCCTATTTTATGTTTTTGCAGAGAGACTTCAGTCTCACTAGTAGTTCCGCTTGGACTTCGACGTTTAGCTTGTTACCTCAGCTACGATCTTGTGCCCTCGGCAGGATCTGATAGATAGTCAGGCTTCTCAGCCTTTTTCATTTATAGATGTCTGTACTCAGACATGATAGCTTCCGCTTGTGTCTTGACTTGTATGCTCTGATTGTTGGGTCATGAGACCCATGTTTGTAATGTCTCGCTCCTCGGAGCCTATTGAATAAACTACTTGAGTCGTAGAGTCATTTTGTGATGCCATGTTGTATTGCACATATCGAGCATATTGTGTGTATGTTATTGAAATGCTTGGTATGTGTGGGATCTGAATATCTAGTTGTTTATATTTAGTAGCCTCTCTTACCGGGAAATGTCTCCTAGTGTTACCGCTGAGCCATGGTAGCTTGCTACTGCTCTGGAACACTTAGGCTGGCCGGCATGTGTCCTTCTTCGTTCCTGTGTCTGTCCCTTCGGGGAAATGTCACGCTTTGAGTACCGGAGTCCTGTTAGCCCGCTACAGCCCGGTTTACCGGAGTCCTGCTAGCCCAGTGCTACAGCCCGGACCCACTTGCTGATGACCGACACGTTCGAAGCTGGGTCATGAATGCCTGTCCCTGTAAGTCTGTGCCACTTTGGGTTTACGACTAGTCATGTCAGCCCGGGCTCCTTATCATATGGATGCTAGCGACACTATCATATACGTGAGCCAAAAGGCGCAAACGGTCCCGGGCAAAGGTAAGGCGACACCTGTGGGGATACCGTGCGTGAGGCCGCAAAGTGATATGAGGTGTTACCGGCTAGATCGATGTGACATCGAGTCGGGGTCCTGACAATTGATCCTTCCCATTGGCTTTTTAATGGTGGAATCTGCAAGGTGCAAATTTAAAGAGCAATCATCAAGATCATGGAAACCTAGAATATCACATAAAGTTTTTGGAATCGTGGAAATACTAGCACCCAAATCACACAAAGCAAAACACTCATGATCTTTAGTTCTAATCTTTATAGTAGGTTCGCACTCATCATTAAGTTTTCTAGGTATAGAAACTTCCAAATTAAGTTTTTCATCATAAGATTGCATCAAGGCATCAACGATATGTTTGGTAAAAGCTTTATTTTGACTATAAGCATGAGGAGAATTAACAACGGATTGCAACAAGGAAATACAACCTTCTAAAGAACAATTATCATAATCAAATTCCTTGAAATCCGAGATAGTGGGTTCAATGCTATTTAAAGTTGTGACCTCTCCAATCCCACTTTTACCAAATTTAGCATCAAGATCTAAAAACTCCGAATTCTTGGGACGCCTTCTAGGTAAAGTTGACTCATCATCAGTCCCATAATTATCAAGATTCATATTGCAAAACATAGATCTAATAGGAGACGCATCAATAACTTTAAGATCCTCATCATTATTTTCATGGAAACTAGAAGAACACGCCTTTATAAAGCTATCTTTCTTAGCACGCAATCTAGCAGTTCTTTCCTTGCACTCATCAATGGAAATTCTCATTGCCTTGAGAGACTCATTGATATCATGCTTAGGAGTAGAAGATCTAAGTTTACGAGAATCAACATCAAGAGAAAGTCTATCAACGTTCCTAGCCAAATCATCAACTTTGAGCAATTTTTCTTCAAGCAAAGCATTAAAATTCTTTTGTGAAATCATAAATTCTTTCACACTATTCTCAAAATCAGAGGGCATCTTATTAAAATTACCATAAGAATTATTGTAGGAATTTCCATAATTATTAGAGGAATTACTAGGGAACGGTCTAGCATTAAAGTTTCCTCTATAAGCATTTTTTCCAAAACTATTCCTACCAACAAAATTCACATCCATAGATTCATTATTATTCTCAATCAAGGTAGACAAGGGCATATCATTTGGGATCAAGAGGAGTATTTTTAGTAGCAAACAATCAAGGTAGACAAGGGCATATCATTTGGGATCAAGAGGAGTATTTTTAGTAGCAAACAATTTCATAAGTTCATCCATCTTTCCACTCAAAACATTGATTTCTTCTATAGCATGCACTTTTTTACTAGAAGATCTTTCGGTGTGCCATTGAGAATAATTAGCCATAATATTATCAAGAAGTTTTGTAGCATCTCCTAACGTGATTTCCATAAACGTGCCTCCCGCGGCAAAATCTAAGAGATTTCTAGAAGCAAAGTTTAAACCGGCATAAAAATTTTGTATGATCATCCATAAATTCAAACCATGAGTAGGGCAATTGCGAAGCATCAATTTCATTCTTTCCCAAGATTGGGCAACAAGCTCATGATCAAGTTGTTTAAAGTTCATAATATCGTTCCTAAGAGTAATAATCTTAGCGGGAGGAAAATAATTAGAGATAAAAGCATCTTTGCACTTGTTCCAAGAATCAATACTATTTTTTGGCAAAGACGAAAACCAAACTTTAGCATGATCTCTAAGTGAAAACAAAAATAAATTCAATTTAACAATATTGTTATCCGTATCGTTCTTCTTTTGCATATCACACAAATCAACAAAGTTGTTTAGATGAGTAGCGGCATCTTCGCTAGGAAGGCCGGCGAATTGATCTTTCATAACAAGATTCAGCAAAGCAATATTGATTTCACAAGACTCATCATCATTAAGAGGAGCAATCGGAGTACTAAGGAAATCATTATTATTGGTATTCGAGATATCACACAATTTGGTATTATCTTGCGCCATGGCAACAAGTAATCCAACACACAAGCAAACAGAAAAAGGCAAGCGAAAAAGAGAGGAGGAGATTGGGAAAGAGAAAGCGTATAAAATGGAAAGGGTGAAGTGGGGGAGAGGAAAATGAGAGGCAAATGGCAAATAATGTAAATGCGAGGGAGATGGGTTTGTGATGGGTACTTGGTATGTCTTGACTTGAGCGAAGACCTCCCCGGCAACGGCGCCAAAAATCCTTCTTGCTACGTCTTGAGCTTGCGTTGGTTTTCCTTGAAGAGGAAAGGGTGATGCAGCAATAGTAGTGTAAGTATTTCCCTCAGTTTTTGAGAACCAAGGTATTAATCCACTAGGAGGCTCCTCAAAAGTCCCACGCACCTACACAAACAAACAAAGAACTCGCAACCAATGCAATAAAGGGGTTGTCAATCCCTTCACAGCCACTTGCGAAAGTGAGATCTAATAAAGATAGTAAGATAAGATAAATATATTTTTGGTATTTTATAATATAGATGCAAAAAGTAAAGATGCAAATAAAAGTAGATTGGAAGCAAATATGATAAGAGATAGACCCAGGGGCCGTAGATTTCACTAGTGGCTTCTCTCAAGATAGCATAAGTATTACGGTGGGTGAACAAATTACTGTCGAGCAATTGATAGAAAAGCGAATAATTATGAGATTATCTAGGCAAGATCATGTATATAGGCATCACGTCCCCAACAAGTACACCGACTCCTTCCTGCATCTACTACTATTACTCCATACATCGACCGACTCCTGCCTGCATCTAGAGTATTAAGTTCATAAAGAACAGAGTAACGCTTTAAGCAAGATGACATGATGTAGAGGGATAAACTCAAGCAATATGATATAAACCCCGTCTTGTTATCCTCGATGGCAACAATACAATACATGCCTTGCAACCCTTTCTGTCACTGGGTAGGGACACCACAAGATTGAACCCAAAGCTAAGCACTTCTCCCATGGCAAGAAAGATCAATCTAGTAGGCCAAACCAAACTGATAATTCGAAGAGACTTGCAAAGATAACTCAATCATACATAAAAGAATTCAGAGAAGATTCAAATATTATTCATAGATAAACTTGATCATAAACCCACAATTCATCGGATCTCGACAAACACACCGCAAAAAGAGTTTACATCGAATAGATCTCCACAAGAGAGGGGGAGAACATTGTATTGAGATCCAAAAAGAGAGAAGAATCCATCTAGCTAATAACTATGGACCCGTAGGTCTGTGGTAAACTACTCACAACTCATCGGAGGGGCAAGGATGTTGACGTAGAGGCCCTCTGTGGTTGGTTCCCCCTCCGGCAGAGCGCCGGCGAAGGCTCCAAGATGGGATCTCGCGGATACAGAAGGTTACGATGGTGGAAATTGTGTTTCGTTGGCTCCCTGGATGTTTTCGGGGTACATAGGCTTATATAGGAGGGAGAAGTACATCGGTGGATGCCCGAGGGGCCCACGAGACAGGGGGCTCCCTCCTATCTCGTGGAAGCTTCGGCTGCTTCTTGACTTGCAAGTCCTCTCGATCACGTTCGTTCCAAAAATCATGCTCCCGAAGGTTTCATTCCGTTTGGACACCGTTTGATATTCCTTTTCTTTGAAATACCGAAATAGGCAAAAAAAACAGCAATATGGGCTCGGCCTCCGGTTAGTAGGTTAGTCCCAAAATTGATATAAATGTGTAAAATAAAGCCCATAAACATCCAAAAGGGGTAATATAATAGCATGGAACAATCAAAAATTATAGATACGTTGGAGACATATCAGCTAGGACCCAGTATAGTGAGCCTACTAAGTTGACGGGGACGAAGGGCTTTGTCAACTTAGTCAATATGCACGATTCTAGCTTGACTGACCGTACAATGTCCATCCAACGGTCGTAGTGCTTCTTCAACCTCTGGTCTTCTTGCTCCAGCCGCCCAAAGCAGCGCCGGTCGTGCCGCCTGCTCCTGCCTCCCGTGGCCGGCTGTGCTGCTGCGGAGGCCTCACCGCCCCCATACTACTCCCACTGCTGGCCAGGCCATCCCTCCACTCCACTCACCCACACCCCTTGTTATTCTATGGTGATGGCAGTGCAGCCAAACTAGTGAACCCTCGTACTCCTCTCTGCGTGGGCATCCACTGCCGCGTCTTCCCCGGCTCCACATCGTCCCCTTCCTAGGCGTCGCCGTCGTCCACCGCCGTGGTGCTCTTGGCGCGGCGTGGTCAATGTGGTCAACGACCGAATTCCATCAGAAGAATACTGTACGTGGAGAGGCTAACAGTTGGGTCCATGGCAGCCGCAAGGAAGTGCCTCCTTATTACGCGGAAAATAATTATTCCTCCACCTGACAGCAGGGACCCAGCGGACGGGCCACCGATATTTTGGGAAAAAAACGTTTGCCCCTGACTGTTGGGACCCACCCGATGGGCCACCGTATTTTGCAAAAAAAAAGTTCCCCCTGCTGTCAGCTCGGACACACCGGAAGTGCCTCCTTATTACGCCCAAAAAAATGAATACCCCCTGCTAGCTGGGACCCACCTTGGTGGGAGGCTGACTTGTGGGCCTACTAAGTTGACGGGGACGGAGGGCTTAGTCTACTTAGTCAATATAAACGATTCTAGCTCTAGTGATCGTACGATGTCCATCCAACGGCCGTAGTGCTTCTTAAACCTCTGGTCTTCTTGCTCCAACCGCCCAAAGCAGCGCCGGTCGTGCCGCATGCTCCTGCCTCCCGTGGCCGGATGTGCTACCGCGAAGGCCTCACCGCCCCCTACTATTCCCACCACTGGCCAGGCCCTGCGGCGACGGTAGCCTCACACCGTAGCCGAACCAGTGAATCCTCGTACTCCTCTCCGCGCGGGCTTCCACTGCCGCGTCTTCCTCGGCTCCCCGTCGTCCCCTTACTAGGCCTCGCCGTCGTCCACCACCCTGGTGCTCTCGGCGCGGCATGGTCAACGTGGTCAAGGAACGACTTCCATCGGACATGGACTGTACGTGGAGAGGCTGACAGCTGGGTCCACGGCCGCAACAAGGAAGTGCCTCCTTATTACATGGAAAATAATGATTCCTCCACCTGACAGCGGGGACCCACCGGACGAGCCACTGTATTTCGCGAAAAAAATGTTTCCCCCTAACTGCTGGGACCCACCAGCTACATCTTCGCACGCAAAGAAGTGTGTCCTGGCAAAAAAAACGATTCTCCCCCCGACTGCTGTGACCCACCAGCTACATCTTCGCACGCAAGGAAGGGCGTCCGGGCAAAAAATATGATTCGCCCCTTGACTGCTGGGACCCACCAACTACATCTTCGCACACAAGGAAGTGCCTAACAGTCGGGACCCACCTGGTCAAAGCGTACGTAGCATTGTCATTCTGGTCGCAAACGTGTACATACATATATACAGCTCAATGTAGAGGCGCGCACGTGTCGTAGTAGAGGCGCGCACGTAGCATGTACACGTACGTACAATGGCCAGGGTGCAAGAAATAAAATACGGCCACGTATGTGTACATACGGGCGGGGTCTCGAACGCCTACTCGCGCATACGTACGGCCAGGGCTCGTGTACATGGCTGGGTCGGAACGGAGAAACATCATCGTCGTCGTGTTCATGGGGAGGCAACATAATACGTCGTGTTCATGGGGAGGAAACGGAATGCGTCATGTTCATCGGGAGGCAACGGAACGCATGGGAGCCAACCGACTGGGTCAGAACGGAATGCTTGGTCGTGTTCATCAGGAGGGCTTGGATGGAACAGGCGATGGAAACGAGGCATGTGTATTGCAGAACGGAGGAAACAGCCTTGTGTTCGACCAGCCATGTTCGGAACGTGGTCCTGTTGATCGGGAGGGGTCCGGCGTACCGCAATCGGAGGAAACGGACCTCCTACGGTCAAAACGGGGGTTCTGTTGATCATGAGGGGTGTGGCGTACCGCAAAATGGAGGAAACGGACCTCCTACGGTCGAAACGGGGGTCCTGTTGATCGGGAGGGGTGTGGCGTACCGCAAAACGGACGAAACGGACTTGTTTTGGAGCGCTACGGTCGAAACGGGGGTCCTGTTCATCGGGAGGGGTGTGGCGTACCGCAAAATAGGACTCCACGGGATACTGTTCATCTCCACCGTCGACCTCCTCCAGCCTCCACGGGCTACCGTCGACCTCCTACAGCCTCCACGGGCTCCTGTTCATCCAGCCTCCACCGTGCGCTACTCCACCGGCTGCTGTTCAACAATTATCGTCATGCAGCTGCGTCTCCGGCCTGCCCAGGACGAAAAGCCCATTTTTTGTCATGATTTTTTGTCATAGAAGTAGGAGCCTACCACATCTATGATGATACCGGGTTTTGTCACAATTATCTTCATAGAAGTGTCATATGTATGATAGAAAAAAAATTCGTTCGGCCCAAAATGTCACGGATGTGTCTTTTTTTGTAGTGATAGGAGGTGAAGTCAGTGTTCGGCTCTATCGCCGCTGAGTGTGCGGCCTCCATGGCGGGGTCCATCCACCCGTCCTCGGATGGCACGATCTGCTCCGGACTGAAGGTCGGGGCAGCCGCAGGTGTGATCTCCCAAACACTGTCCGATGGCAGATCTAAGTCATGATCGTCATGACTGTCCGGCGCACCTGACGTGGGCTCGAATCCATCGAATATCAAGTCTCCGCGGATGTCGGCAGTGTAGTTTAAGCTTCCAAACCAGACCTGATGGCCAGGGGCGTAGCTATCGATCTGCTCCAGATGGCCAAGCAAGTTGACTCGCAGTACGAAGCCGCCGAATACAAAGATCTGTCTGGGGAGGAAAACCTCACCCTGGACCGCATCATTGAAGATGATTGAAGGAGCCATCAAGCCTGATCGTGACGACACAGTGGAACTCTCAATGAAAGCACCAATGTCGGTGTCAAAACCGGCAGATCTCGGGTAGGGGGTCCCGAACTGTGTGTCTAAGGCTAATGGTAACAGGAGGCAGGGGACACGATGTTTACCCAGGTTCGGGCCCTCTCGATGGAGGTAATACCCTACTTCCTGCTTGATTGATCTTGATGATATGAGTATTACAAGAGTTGATCTACCACGAGATCGTAGAGGCTAAACCCTAGAAGCTAGCCTATGATTATGATTGTTGTTGTCATACGGACTAAACCCTCCGGTTTATATAGACACTGGAGGGGCTAGGGTTACACAGAGTCGGTTACAGAGAAGGAGATCTGATATCCGAACTGCCAAGCTTGCCTTCCACGCAAAGGAGATTCCCACCCAGACACAGGACAAAGTCTTCAATCTTGTATCTTCATAGTCCAACAGTCCGGGCAAAGTATATAGTCCGGCTGTCCGAGGACCCCCTAATCCAGGACTCCCTCAATAAGGACTAGCAAGACCCTAAGCTTGGAGATGCCCAAGGCACCCCAAGGTAATATTCAAGGAAGAACCAAGCGTCTAAGCTTGGGGATGCCCCGGATGGCATCCCCTCTTTCGTCTACAATCTATCCGCATGTTACTTGGAGCTACATATTTATTCATCACATGATATGATTTTTGCATGAAGCATCTTGTACCATAGTTTTGCTTTGTTTCATTTTTAGTTTGACACAATCATTGTTTGCTGGACACACCTTTTGAGAGGAACTCACGCTTATCGTGATTTGTTAGAATACTCTATGTGCTTCAGTTATATCTTTTAACCTAGGCAGTTGCTCTAGTGCTTCACTTGTATCTTTTAGAGCACGATGATGGTTATACTTTATAGAAATGATTGCACTCTCATTCTTCACTTAAATCTTTTTTAGAGTCTATTAATTAGCAATTGGCAATATGTACGGGTTATAAGACTAGTCCGAGAAGGATAGGTATTCAAGGGGATACAATAAAAACTTTCATGTAGACCACTAAATATGAAACACGTGGTTTAATGATATTGATGTCGTAATATGAAAGGATATTGGTTCATGATCATTGGTTAGTAGAAATATCAGTATTAAAACTTGTTATTAACTTCGCATCTAAGTGTTGGTCATGGCATGGTGGGGAGGTTTGACCATTTGTATTTCTGACTGAAATTCTTGAGTGCTATTATAATCGGATGCGTGCGATGGTTAACTCCTACCAACCAATTCCCTAGGGGCGTGCAAACTTCGATTTGAGGACTAATAGGCTTTCACAGTAAGTATGTGAGTTCTTTATGACCAATGTGAGTCCATGGATTAAATGCAGTCCTACCTTTCTGCAATTTTCTAGCCTCTTCGGTACCGTGCATTGCCCTTTATCACCTTGAGAGTTGGTGCAAACTTCACCAGTGCATCGAAAACCCATGGTATGATATGCTCTATCACACATAAGCCTCCTTATATATTCCTCAAAACAGCCAGCATACCTGCCTATTATGGCATTTGCATAGCCATTCTGAGATATATTGCCATGCAACTTCATGACATACATGTGCATTGTCATGCTGCTTTGGATCATCATATAGAGCTGACATGATATTTGTGGCTCATCCACTGTTCATCATTATTATACATGTTACACTAGATCATTGCACATCCTGGTACACTTCAAGAGGCATTCATATAGAGTCATATTGTTCTATTTATCGAGTTGTAAGTAAATACAAGTGTGGTGATCATCATTATTATAGCATTATCCTAGTGAGGAAAGGGTGATGGAGACTATGATTCCCCCACAAGTAAGGATGAGACTTTGGACAAAAAATAAAAAAAGGAAAAAAAAGAGGGGCCAAAAAGAGCCCAAAAAAGAGAAAAAGGAGAGAAGGAGCAATGTAACTATCCTTTTCCACACTTGTGCTTCAGAGTAGCACCGTGTTCTTCATATATAGAGTCTTCTAAGTTATCACTTTCATATACTAGTGGGAATTTTTCAGTATAAAACTTGGCTTGCATATTCCGATGATGGGCTTCCTCAAATGCCCAAGGTCTTCATGAGTAAGCGAGTTGGATGCAGAACCACTTATTTTTCGTTGAGCTTTCCTACACATAGCTCTTAGCGCATCCATTGCATGGCAATCCCTATTGCTTACATTGATATCGATTGATGGGCATCTCTGTAGCTCATTGATTGGCCGCTTTGATGCGACAATTTCTCCATTTTTTGACATTCCTTATTGATCTCTATCACCACATTATATTCCACCTATAGTGCTATATCCATGGCTCATGCTCATGTATTGCGGTGGGGTTGAAAAGCTGAAGCGCATTAGAAGTACGATCCAATTGCGTTGTTTGACACCAGGGTGCTCATAATTTATATTTATGCGGTGAAGGTGGAATCATGCCATGATAACATGATAAAATGAGTGGGGATAACATTTGTTAAGGATCATATATTTTGAAAAAGTAATGATTATGTTTCTTATATTCATGGATATTATTAAGTTGATATTGTTACTTCATCTTTTCTCAATGATTATACCATAAATAGATTACATGATACACATGTTAGGTAGTACTTCACATCAAACAGATATGTTTTATCATTTACCTACTCGAGGACAAGCAGGAATTAAGCTTGGGGATGCTGATACGTCCCTAATGTATCTACATTTTTTGATTGTTTCATGCTATTCTATTATCAATCTTGGATACTTTATATGCATTTTCTGCTATTTTATGTCATTTTTGGGAACTAACCTATTAACCCAGTGCCTAGTGGTAGTTGTTGTTTTCTGCTTGTTTTTGGTTTTCCAGAAACCAGTGCCAAATGAAGTCGAAACACTACAAAACTTTTTGACAATTTTTTTCTGGACAAAAGAGACCATAGAAGGATCAGGACGAGACCTGACGCGTAGCAAGGAGACGACAAGGCAACAAGGAGGGCCCAAGGGGGTAGGCGTGCCCTGTTACCTTGTGGTCCCACTTGGCTCTGTTTGACCTAATTCCACTTCTATAAATTCTCAAATATTGTGAAACCCCCAGAGAGCCACCCAAAACACTTTTTCCGCCGCTACAAGCTTATGTTCTTCCACGATCCCATGTGGAGGCCTTTTTCGGTACTCTGCCGAAGGGGAAGTCGATCATGGAGGGCTTGTACATCATCCTTGCTGCCTCTCGATGATGCGTCAGTAGTTTACCAAAGGCCTATGGGTCCATAGCTAGTAGCTAGATGGCTTCTTCTCTCTCTGTTTGATTTTCAATACAATGTTCTCCTTGATGTTCTTGGAGTTCTATCCGATGCAATCTACCTTTGCGGTGTGTTTGTTGGGATCCGATGAATTGTGGGGTTTATGGTCAGATTATTCATTGAAAGTAATTGAGTCTTTTCCAAACTTTATTATGCGTGATTATGATAGCTTTGTATTTCTCTCTGATCTATCCGTTTGGTTTGGCCAACTTGATTGATTTATCTTCAGTGAGAGAGGTGCTTTATAATGGGTTCAATCTTGGGGTGTCCTCACCTCATGACAAGGGGTAGCGAGACATGTATTGTATTGTTTTCATTAAGGATAAGACGATGGGGTTCATTCATATGCTTGAGTTTAATTATTTTGTCTACATCATGTCATCTTGCTCAACGTGTTACTCCGTTTGTCTTGAACTTAATACCATAGATGCATGCTGGATAGCGGTCGCTTGGTGGATTAATAGTAGTAGATGCAGGCAGGAGTCGGTCTACTTGTCATGGCGTGATGCCTATATGTGTGATCATTGCCATGAATATCATCATAACTATGCTCTTTTCTATCAATTGCCCAATAGTCATTTGTTTACCCACCGTATGCTATTGTTTCGAGAGAGAAGCCTCTAGTGAAAACTATGGCCCTGGGTCTACTTTTATCATATTATAAAAACCAACAATACCTTGCTAAAATTTATTTACTTTTATTTTTATATATCTATGACTATCAGAATTAATACTTCCAAGTGAGGAGTTCAAGGGGATTGACAACCCTCTTGCCCACGTTGGGTGCAAATATTTGCTTTTGTGTGTGTAGGTGCTGAAGACGAGAATTTGTGTGGTACTCCTATTGGTTCGCTAACCTTGGTTCTCAGTGAGGGAAATAGTTATCTGTACTGTACCTCTCCATCCCTCCTCTCCGGGGAAAATCCCAAAGCAGATTACAAGTAGCACCATTTATAGATGACGTTTGAGCAACCAAAGTCCGCCGTATGGTAAGAAGTGACTACGATACTTTCATAGTCTAAGGAACTAAAGCATACATTAACACTCCATGTTATAACAATTGACTTTAGATGATATAATCACAGAGTATAACAGAGAAGTGTGGGCCGATTCAATATGATCGTTCTTCTAACGTCATATTCTCAGTATTTTTTTAGGACTATCACTGGTATAGCAAGGTGCTATACAAATGGTTTTTAACCCCTATCCGTGATGGCATTTTAAACCGTCGTCTAGTGAGTGTGGGCGATAGGGGGGTCCTTCCCACATGACCCAGAAACCATCGGGGATAGGCTCTCCTGGCACACATGCTCGGCAAAATGAGGTCATGTGCAATGGGAGAGCGATCAAATACGATTATATAGGCCCAATCGGTTCCGGTCATAAGTACATCCCACACAGTCAGTCCCAAACAAATGTTTCCATTTGTTATGTACATTCCACACAGTCAACCCAAGGAATACATTTTCGTTCTTATGTACATCCCACATAGTCAATCCATGGAAATCGTTTCCGTTCGTATGTACATCCCACACAGTCAATCCAGGGAAAATGTTTCCATTCGTATGTACATCCCATGCAGTTTTATGTATAGGCTCATGAGTGATAGGTGTAACTATCACACACGCTCTACCTCGGTTAACCATTTGCTTTTATTCAACTACATCACACACGATTTGATGGAGAAAATTGTGTGACATTGGGCTATCCATCACAAGCGCTTTTACTGCTAGAACCGTTTGCAAAGTTCCATGACCCATTTAGCAGGTTTATTAGCTTACAATTAATAATTCCAGTATTACGCAAATTCACATTTCATATCAAACAGCTGTTTGCCAATTTCATATCAGGCACATAAATATATTTTAACATCACAATACGATAGCTACCTGAAAATAGCATAATACATCATATAGCTAGTTCAGCTTCATAAGAACAATATTAGAACAATATATTCATTTCCGTAATCGAGATCATCCAGGCTCGCCTTATCCACCTCTGCTTTCAGTTCAGTAAGAACCTGTTTTGCACTGGTCAACTGGGAAAGTGCCTCCTCCTTCGCAAACACCATCTTAGCAAGGTCTGATTTAAAAAGTCTGAGGTCATTCTCAACCTTCCTCTTTTTATCCCGCATATTCAAATATTCTTAAGCGTTGACAACACTTTCTCTAGGCCTACCTCTGTTTTCTTCCTCATACATGCTCCAGAGCTTTGCTAGGCACATCTTCAAAGACTATGGCCACTCTTGATCAACCCACTCCAAGTAAGAACACTTCCGTTCATCCTATAATACTTAAAACTAGATCAGTAACAATTGTAGGGGAAATGGGTTTATAGAAACACATAGAAAATCACCAATACTTATTTTGAAAAACGAAAGAAACGGATTAACTATGACATATCTTCTCAAAAAGATCAATGTGTAAATGAATTAATTGCTACTGAGACAACAACCAAATTCTGAAAACATTAGAAGTTATAATTAAATACAACAACGTTAAAAGTTCTTACTCATGTACTATAAATAACAAATTGAACATTTTATGAGGAAGCTAAATATAACTGCAATAGCATAGCGACTGTTTGGATGATAGCAAATTGATACTAACAGGTGTGTACATGCACATATTTAGTACCATAGAACTAATAGCACTAAGGCCGTTCACTATGTATGCCAAAACCGGTGTAAAAACAACTGTTCCTACATTTCGCACCGGTGCCCTGCACTGGCGAGCCGATGCAGCGGAAAAAACTTAGGGACCAGGACTGCGGAGCACCTAGTTGCTCCGATGCCTAGTTCCTTCGTGCCATAAATATTTAGTATTTACTACTTGGCTGCTCGGATGTGTGTACCAAAATTGGCAGCACAAACTGCTGAAGTGGTGCCAAATAATTTTCTAATGGCACCATCGATGAGATGGCAACATTTTTAGATACTAGGTACAAACTGTGATACTGTCTTAGGATGCATTTGGTTGAAGGTGTGGTATGAATGGGTTGGGACCGTGGCAGTGTCTGAATCACATCTTACAAATGATTTGTAACAATGAAAGAGGGGCTAACCTTCTCTGCACATGCCAGAAACTTCCTCCTGCTATCCACAGATTCAAACGCAACTAGCTTCATGCATGGAGATTGATGGTGACAACGAGTAGACAGATCTTCAGCCACCCCGATCCATTCATTGAAACTAATGGTCCTAGGGAGCTACAACAGGAAGAAATGACTCAAATCAATGACCAGGTTAAAATCCTTCATTCAAGTCATAGCCCGAGAGAGAGAAGAGAGCCATACCTGTAGGACCTTGAAGTATGTCTAGAGGGGGGGTGATTAGACTACTTGACCAATAAAAACTTAACCTTTTCCCAATTTTAGAGTTTGGCAGATTTTAGCTACTTTAGGACAAGTCAAGCAATCATCACACAATTCAAGCAAGCATGCATAGAGTATATAGGCAGCGGAAATTAAAGCATGCAACTTGCAAGAAAGTAAAGGGAAGGGTTTGGAGGATTCAAACGCAATTGGAGACACGGATGTTTTTGGCGTGGTTTCGATAGGTGGTGCTATCGTACATCCACATTGATGGAGACTTCAATCCACGAAGGGTAACGGCTACGCGAGTCCACGGAGGGCTCCACCCAAGAAGGGTCCATGAAGAAGCAACCTTGTCTATCCCACCATGGCCGTCGCCCACGAAGGACTTGCCTCACTAGCGGTAGATTTTCACGAAGTAGGCGATCTCCTTGCCCTTACAAACTCCTTGGTTCAACTCCACAATCTTGTCGGAGGCTCCCAAGTGACACCTAGCCAATCTAGGAGACACCCTCTCCAAGAAGTAACAAATGGTGCGTTGATGATGAACTCCTTGCTCTTGTGCTTCAAATGATAGTCTCCCCAACACTCAACTCTCTCTCAATGGGTTTGGATCTGGTGGAAAGAAGATTTGAGTGGAAAGCAACTTGGGGAAGGCTAGAGATCAAGATTCATATGGTAGCAATGGAATATCTTGGCCTCAACACATGAGTAGGTGGTTCTCTCTCAGAAATGGTAAGTTGGAAGTGTAGGTTCGTTCTGATGGCTCTCTCCACGAATAAAGAGGAGGTGGAGGGGTATATATAGCCTCCACACAAAATCTAACCGTTACACACAATTTACCAAACTCGGTGGGACCGAAGTGTTAAACTCGGTCGGACCGATTTAGTACACCTAGTGACCGTTAGTGATTTTAGGTGGGACCGACATGCATCTCGGTGAGACCGATTCGGTTAGGGTTAGGGCATAACGTAATCTCGGTAAGACCGATTACACAAACTCAGTGAGACCAATTTGGTAATAAGCTTTCCAGAGAGTTGGTCAAGTAAACTCGGTGGGACCGATTTGCTCTTTTCGGTGAGATCGAAATGTTACAAAAAGGAAATAGAGAGTTTACATTGCAATCTCAGTGGGACCGATCGCTCACTTCGGTTAGACCGAAACGTTATGAAGGGAAATAGAGAGATTGCAACCCCATCTCGGTGAGACCGAGATCCCTATCGGTAAGACCGATTTGCTTAGGGTTTGTGGAAGTGGCTATGACTTTTGGAATCGGTGGCGCCGGATAGGAAGTTTTGGTGTGACCGATTTTGGCTTTCGGTTTAGGTCATTTGTGGATGTGGGAAAGTAGTTGAGGGTTTTGGAGCATATCACTAAGCACATTGAAGCAAGAGGCTCATTAAGCAACACCTCATCCCTCCTTGATAGTATTGGCTTTTCCTATAGACTCAATGTGATCTCACTAAATGTAAAATGAAGAGTCTTGAGCTTTTGAGCTTGAGACAATCCTTTGTCCTTAGTATTTTGAGGGATCCACTTTCATCATCCATGCCATGCCATTCATTGAGCTTTCCTGAAATAATAGTCTTGGAATAGTATTAGCTCAATGAGCTATATGTTGTTATTAATTACCAAAACCACCTAGGGATAGTTGCACTTTCAATCTCCCCCTTTTTGGTAATTGATGACAACATATAGATCAAAGCTTCGACTAATGATAATAAGATTGAATAACATCGTCGCTTTGAGAAGTATGTGATAAGCAAGAGCTCCCCCTAAATTTGTGCATAGATTAAGATTTGCTTTGGACTGCAAATGCACAATGAATTAGGCTCATGGGTTACTCTTCCATGTCACATACATCTTGGTGGAGCGCTCAAAATAATAAACAATGAATACATGCACTCATCACCAAGCATAGTGAATGATCACATAGGATAGATAGGATAATATCAAGCATGCATAAGTGTAGCTTATGATCAAACACATGATCATCAATGTCTCACAGGCATAGTACCTCAACCAAAAGCAAACAAAGTTTGAAAAACCACCAAATAAAGTAAGAGAGAATAAAAGCAACACTCTCCCTCGAAGCCTATGATCTATACATTTTTCTCCCCCTTTGGCAACAAGTTACCAAAAAGTTCATAGAAAATGCATAGTGCTAGATCGTCTCTCAGGATTGATCTTCTGGTGGTGGTGTAGAGATGGCTCCTTGGACGAAGGCTTCAGTTGAAGTAGAGGGTGCTGGAGGAGTTGGTGCTGGAGCTGGTTGCACTGGAACTGTTGGGGCAGTAGCTGGTGCTGAAGTTGTCGCTCTAGTGTCTTTCACTGGCACTGCAACTGATCTCTGGGCTCTAGGCACTCTGGCAAACACATTGGTGGTTGTCTTTCCCTTCCTCTCCTGCATGTCATCCTGCAGCTGCGCTACTACTGACTGAATCTCAGTTACCTTGACATCTAGATCACAGAACTTTTGTTCCATGATTCTCTCCAGGCTCTCCTGGTTTTGAGTTAGGGTGGCCAACCCTTTCTCAATCCTCAGAGTTGATGCTATCAAGTAACCAAGCTGCTCTTGTTTGGTTTTCAAGAAATACTCAGATGCCTCCTCTTGAGTTGGCATCTTGGCAGCCTTCTCCTTCTTTGCCTTCTCCTTCTTCTCCTGAGCTTGAACTGATTGTGGATCATCTTCATTCATGACAACCTCATTGTCCTGAAAGTCTGGATAAACTGGAAAATGTTCCTTATCCAACTGATATTTCCCTATGCCCATCTTGGAGTTGATCAATTCTGGAATCTGAGGTGCATATCCACAGCTCCTCTTCTGATCTGCTGCAGTCCTCTTGATTGTTTCAACTATGAGGCTCATGACTTTGAACTTCTAGGTCACATCAAACACATGCAGCATGTTGATGGCATGTCCTCTGATCATGTTATGGTCACCTGACTTGGGCAACAAAGTATGCCTCAGAATCCAATTGATGGTTGCCAAACCTGACAGCAGAAAGTGGACTGATCCAAACTTGTGAGTCTCTACAGCCTTGTCAGGAATTTCCTCGTACATGTGAGCCATTGAATTATGACCCAACTTCTTCTTTGCATATATGTCCAGGTCATCTTCTTCTTCCTTGGGGGCATTGATCAAACTTGCCCATTCTCCAACAGTGGACTGGTACCTTGTACCTTCAGACATCCAAACAATTCTACCATATGGGTAAAAGTGTGCCGTGGAGTAGAACTGCATGATAAGCTCATCATTCCAGTTGGTGAACTTCTGTCCAACAAAATCTGCTACTCCACAAGCAATAAAGCTCTCCTCCACTCCAGGGTAGTGCTGCTCATTCTCCCTGATGAATTTCCAGTCAACCCACCTCATATCACAGACAATGGGCTTCTTGTCCACCAGAATGGTCTCATAAAAGTCCTATTGTTCCTTTGTGTGGAACCTGTAGTCAATAGCAGTTCTTCTTCTTAAAGCATATGGGTCTTCCATCCTCCACAGCCTCAGCCCTGAATCCTTCCTGATTCTCATGTCCTCAGCCACAGGATGGGCATCATTGTGGTCTGGTATCTTGGGCTTGAGCTTTCTGAGGACCTGTCCTTCTTCATCTTCATCTTCTGCAACACTTGGCACTGGGGCCTTGTTCTTTTCAGCAGCTGGAATACTCCTAGTATTCCTCTTTGGAGCTTGCTTGGCCTTGGAGGCAGCTTTGGGTGCATCTTTGGGCTTGGATGTTGCAGCCCCTGACCTGATTGCATCTCCCATAAGCTTAGCTGCCTTAGGAGCTGGTGCAACATCCTCTTCCTCTTCATCAGAATCCCTTCTCATTGAGGGCTTTCCAAGGACCTTGGCAGTTGTGGTTCTATCTCTCTTCTTTTTCTTATCCTGATCACCATCATCCTCTGATTCAATTGTGAACTTCATGGTTGCACCAGTGGGGACTTTCTGAGGTTTTGATGGTGCTTCTTTCCATGCAGGTGCCACTTTGGGTTGAGTCTGAGCTGGCACTTGAGTGGACTTCCTGGCCTTTGGCATTGGAGTTCTCTTGGCAGGAACTTTCTTCTGCAGACCTGGCTTTGTGCTTTGTGCAGAGCCATACTCTTTCTTGAGCACCACCTTTTTGGAAGCGGCCTCATCCTCCTCAGCTTTGTAATCCTCATCTTCTGAGTCTGAGGTTATCTTCTTCCTTTGCCTAGTTGCAGCCTTAGGCAAGTTGCTAGGAGTACTTCTGCTCCCATCATCTGAAGTTGAGGGACTAGTGCCCTCACTCAAGTCCATCTGTTCTTCAGACCTGTTCTGGCTGTCACTCTGATTAGACATACTGCAAAAGCTGACTGTTGACCCTGTGAAGAGTTATAGATGAGATAGAATAGATGAGCATCACAAAATGCAGAGATTTTTGCAAAAGAATGATCCAAAAGTTCAGTTTTAGTTTTCCACAGAAAGCATTTCGGATCAACCGATTTTCAAACTCGGTGATACCAAAGCAGTTTTGGAACCTAAACTGATGATCTCGGTTGGACCGAGTTTCAGTTCGGTGGCACCGAGACTGCTAGGGTTTCACATAATCTTAAAATCAGTCGCACCGATTAGTAATTCTCAGTCAGACCGAGAGTCACTAGTGCAATGGCATACGCCAAATCGGTGAGACCGAGTTTTTCAACTCGGTGGGTCCGAGATGGTTTCGGCGGAAACCTAACCCTAAAAATTTGAATCGCATCTAAACTACGGACTATTTTGGTTGGATAAGAATCTCAATTGTGGCAAGAGTCAATATGAAAACAATGTGCTAGGAATCAGACGTGGATAGCACAAAGATCAAGTCCATACCCTAACTTGGCGGTGGACTTGCTACGGTGGCAACGGCGGGGACGATTTCTGTTGACGGCGACGAAGACCAGCGACAGGAGGCTGCTGGCGGCGAGGAGACGATCCGGAGACCACGATGGCAGAGCGAGCTATTGCGCAGGCGAAGGGTTTCAGAGAAATTTCCAAACTTTTTCCCGTGGCTATATATAGCCCGACCCTGTCGGTGTGACCGAGTGGAACAACTTGGTGGCACCGAGATGCATAACTATGTTCAGTTATAGCAAATCGATGAGACCGAAAAGTTCAAATCGGTTGCACCGAGATTGAAAACTCAGATCAACTTGGTGATCTCGGTAGGACCAAAATGGAAGAATCGGTCAGACCGAGAATCACAAAGAGGTTTTGGAAGTTTAAGTCTATGACGAATCGGGGACTCGAGTGCTCCTCACACAGAGTGGTTCGAATCTGACTTGATCAAATTTTGTGATGTAGCATGAATAGAGTTTGAGATGAGAAAATCATAGATAGCTAAAGAAGGTTCTTAGGCATTCTTGTCCATCCACTTGGCAAAAACAAAAGAAACCAAACAATCAAAACAACAAGTGGATGTCCTTGAATGAGAAAAATATGCACCAACATGCTCACACAATAAGATAGCAAATGAAATATGTGGCAAAGCATGCACAACCAATTCTAGCATCTATCAAGCAATTTGGCGATGACTAGGTCATCTATATATGAGTATATTGACTTAGGAGTCAAATGAGAACATTTGATCATTGGTCATACTCATCGTTTAAGCTCAAGTGGGGTTACCACTTTTACATAATGCATTAATGTGTTCACACCATTAGAGTTGACTCAATTCTTAGAGTTAAGCTCCCCCTAGATGTGAGATCCCCCCTTAGCGGGATGAACTAACCTTGGGTTTTGTCGATGATGACTTCATGTAGGTGTTGAAGATGTAGATGCTCAATGTTGATGTAGATCATTTGGATCAATCCTTTGGAGTGAGTTGTACTTTCAACTTACCTACATGGGTTAGTCCCACAAGGAACAAACAAGAATATCCATAGACATAGAGTGATGCACACACAAGATGATGTCCATGAATCATTAGGTTACCTTGTCCCTTGTCTTACCAACATGAGGGTTTGTGACTCCTTGAACTAGTGCAAGATGTGGAAGTTAATTGCACTTGTTCTTGCCAAAATGATATGAGTGAAAAATGTTGGCGGAGTCACCCTCAAGAACTCTCTAGTTCTTCTTCTTCGGGATCCACATCATATTTATGGGAATCCTTGGAGTTGTAGTTGTACTAGATGAAGTAGAACTTGACGTAGTCTTGGGGACCCACTTGAACGAGGCTTTAGGTGCTTCTTCAAATGCATCAATCTCTTCTGGAAGCTTGTCCTTGCCTTTGTTCTTGTGGTCTTGTGGTGGAAGATCATCTTGAGCTTGTGTTCCCTTGAAGGAAGTAGGATCATACTTCTCTTGTTGAGGAACAAACTTCATCTTGGGGTATTGATCTTGTTCCCACTCAACTCCATTGGCATTGAACTTTCGTTCAAAACCAACACCTTGATTCTTCCGGTGCCTTCCTTGCTTGCGTACAATTTCCTCAAATTGCTTACTCCCGACAAGGCTCTTGTAAACACCTTTCTCTATAATTCCCTTCAATAAGCTATTTTCTTGCTCAAGTGTAACTTGGCTAAGAGAATCATTAGTGGAATCAAGAGAACTACTATAAGCAACAATATTGGATTTGACATTATTATTGTTACTACTAGAGCAAGTATCTTTCTTGTACTTGTTACTAGACTTGACTTGAGGCATGTAAGTAGATAAGAGCAAACGCTTGGCAATGTAAGAAGAACTTTTCTTGCGAAGATCATCATTGATTGCTTTTAACAACTCATGCTCTTGCTCAAGATTGAGCTTTTCAAAGCGTAACTTCTCATGAGCCCTTAAAAGTTCTCGATGATCTTCGTAGATAGTTTCATGAGCTAACTTAAGAGAGTTTAATTCTTTAGTTAGAAGCTCAATCTTCTCCTTATCATTGTCATTCGTTTTAGCATGATTAGCATGATTAATTGATGTTTCATCATAGTATTCATCACTAGAGTTGTCAACAAGTAAATCATCATCCACAAGCAAGTCATCTTCATCACTATTGAAATCAACATACTTGGGATGTGTTACCTTTGGACCTTTGGCCATGAAGCATCTTCCAACACCTTCATTTGGTGAATCAAATATGTCGTAGGAGTTGGTTGACACAAGTGCTAGACCGGCAACACCTTCATCTTGAGTATATTCGAAGTCGGAGTGATAGCTTCTCTTGGAGTGATTGTCGGAGTCGGAGCCGGACACCCATTCACCAACATGAGCTTGATGTCTTTATTTTGTGTAGCTCCTTGATGACTTGTCCTTCCTTTCTGAATCCTTGCTTCTCCGTGAGGGTCTTCGTTCATAACGATCATCTCTACTCCTCCTCTCTCTTGGTGGTGATTCTTCTCTTTTGCTCCTTCTTCTTAGAGAATCTTCTCTTCTTTTGTAGGGTGTCGTACACTCATTGGAGTAGTGTCCGGGTCTCCCACAATTGTAGCAATTGCGCTCACGGTTGGAAGATCTCTTGTCATTGTAAGACCTTGATTCAGAGCTTCTTTCTTTGCTTCTACTCTTGTAGAATTTGTTGAAGTTCTTCACCATTAAGCTCAATTCTTCATTGAAGGTTGGTTTCTCACTTGATGATGTGGGGGCTTCACTTGAGGCTTTGTAAGAACCACTTGACTTGTTGTGAAGTTCCTCCTTATCCTTGAGTGACATCTCATGAGCAACAATCCTTCCAATGACTTCCGTTGGCTTGAGATCTTTGTAGTTTGGCATCATTTGAATCAATGTGCACACGGTATCATACTTTCCATCCAATGATCTTAAGATCATCTTGATGATGAATTTGTCGGTCATCTCTTCGCTCCCTAAGCCGGCAATCTCATTTGTGATAAGAGCAAGCCTAGAGTACATTTCAGCGACACCTTCACTATCCTTCATTTTGAACTTGTCGAGCTGACTTTGGAGCACATCCAACTTGGATTCCTTGACGGACTCGGTACCTTCATGCATATCAATCAAAGTATCCCAAATTTCCTTTGCATTCTCAAGACGGCTGATTTTGTTGAATTCTTCGGGGCACAATCCGTTGAAGATGATATCACAAGCTTGAGCGTTGTATTGCAGCATCTTCAATTCTTCCACATTAGCTTCACGGTTTGGTTCTCTCCCATCGAAGAATTCACCTTGCAAGCCAATACAAATAATTGCCCAAATGGTGGGGTTATGTCCAAGAATATGCATTTTCATCTTATGCTTCCAACTAGCAAAATTAGTACCATCAAAGTAAGGACCTCTACGGTGATAATTTCCCTCGCTAGACGCCATACTCTCCTAGGTTGTGAAACCAAGGCTATGACCACCAAAAGCTATGGAAATCAAAGCAAATGGAGACCAAAGCTCTGATACCACTTGTAGGACCTTGAAGTATGTCTAGAGGGGGGGGGGTGATTAGACTACTTGACCAATAAAAACTTAACCTTTTCCCAATTTTAGAGTTTGGCAGATTTTAGCTACTTTAGGACAAGTCAAGCAATCATCACACAATTCAAGCAAGCATGCATAGAGTATATAGGCAGCGGAAATTAAAGCATGCAACTTGCAAGAAAGTAAAGGGAAGGGTTTGGAGGATTCAAATGCAATTGGAGACACGGATATTTTTGGTGTGGTTCCGATAGGTGGTGCTATCGTACATCCACATTGATGGAGACTTCAACCCACAAAGGGTAACGGCTGCGCGAGTCCACGGAGGGCTCCACCCAAGAAGGGTCCACGAAGAAGCAACCTTGTCTATCCCACCATGGCCGTCGCCCACGAAGGACTTGCCTCACTAGCGGTAGATTTTCACGAAGTAGGCGATCTCCTTGCCCTTACAAACTCCTTGGTTCAACTCCACAATCTTGTCGGAGGCTCTCAAGTGACACCTAGCCAATCTAGGAGACACCACTCTCCAAGAAGTAACAAATGGTGCGTTGATGATGAACTCCTTGCTCTTGTGCTTCAAATGATAGTCTCCCCAACACTCAACTCTCTCTCAATGGGTTTGGATCTCGTGGAAAGAAGATTTGAGTGGAAAACAACTTGGGGAAGGCTAGAGATCAAGATCATATGGTAGGAATGGAATATCTTGGCCTCAACACATGAGTAGGTGGTTCTCTCTCAGAAATGGTAAGTTGGAAGTGTAGGTTCGTTCTGATGGCTCTCTCCACGAATGAAGAGGAGATGGAGGGGTATATATAGCCTCCACACAAATCTAACTGTTACACACAATTTACCAAACTCGGTGGGACCGAAGTGTTAAACTCGGTCAGACCGATTTAGTAAACCTAGTGACCGTTAGTGATTTTCAGTGGGACCGACATGCATCTCGGTGAGACCGATTCGGTTAGGGTTAGGGCATAACGTAATCTCGGTAAGACCGATTACACAAACTCGGTGAGACCGATTTGGTAATAAGCTTTCCAGAGAGTTGATCAGGTAAACTCGGTGGGACCGATTTGCTCTTTTCGGTGAGACCGAAATGTTACAAAAAGGAAACAGAGAGTTTACATTGCAATCTCGGTGGGACCGATCGCTCACTTCGGTTAGACCGAAACATTACGAAGGGAAATAGAGAGATTGCAACCCCATCTCGGTGAGATCGAGATCCCTATCGGTAAGACCGATTTGCTTAGGGTTTGTGGTAGTGGCTATGACTTTTGGAATCGATGGCGCCGGATAGGAAGTTTCGGTGTGACCGATTTTGGCTTTGGGTTTAGGTCATTTGTGGATGTGGGAAAGTAGTTGAGGGTTTTGGAGCATATCACTAAGCACATTGAAGCAAGAGGCTCATTAAGCAACACCTCATCCCTCCTTGATAGTATTGTCTTTTCCTATAGACTCAATGTGATCTTGGATCACTAAAATGTAAAATGAAGAGTCTTGAGCTTTTGCGATTGAGCCAATCCTTTGTCCTTAGTATTTTGAGGGATCCACTTTCATCATCCATGCCATGCCATTCATTGAGCTTTCCTGAAATAATAGTCTTGGAATAGTATTAGCTCAATGAGCTATATGTTGTTATTAATTACCAAAACCACCTAGGGGTAGTTGCACTTTCAATACCCGGTTGGTGAAGGAGTCATCATCAGAGGAGGAACTGCTGGAGAGGTCATCGAAGAAGACCGTGGTGACCCCGGCGGTAGGATGCGAGACGGCAAGAGCGAGGAAGCAAGCAAGGAAGCATCTATAACTTAGGAAAGAAGGAAGGAAGGAGGAAACATGGGAAATATGACTTGTGGTCGGGGAGAGAAGGGGGTGGGGAAGGGGGCGGGGGTAGATATTTCGGCGGTAGGCCAAAGAATTTGAAATGTGGAGGGAAACCTTGCACGTGGTGCCGCCGGACACCATTCACTTTGAATGATTGCGTAAACAAACAATTCTTCTGCTTTACGCGCATGGGATGAGTTTGATAATTCAAATTTTGGTGGAAATTTCCCTGGGTACTGTCCTCATCCACGTCATTGCATAATTTAACATCGCTTGCTCATTTTGGCACACAAAAGAGCGTACAGCACACAGACCACACTTATTGAATCGAGAAATTTTAGTAATTAAAAAAAGCCAGTTGACTTAAACATTGCTCCAACAAAAGACCAGCATTAAAAACAAAGCCTAAGTACGCATAATTTTAACAAATACGCCACCGCATCGGCCTGTGCATCGCCAGTGTGAGATGAGACGTCAATGACTTGTCCTGGCGACATGCCACAGTTGGTGGACTCTGCGTCCCCCCTACTGAAGTTGACCGCGTCCTCGTCCTTGGTGCCACCCTCAAGGTTGGGGTACTCGTAGTAGTGGCTGTGCCAGAGCTCGCGTTGGTACTCCACCTCTGATTCCTCGATGGATAGACTATTCTCTACCTCGACCTCGGCCACGCGCAACTCCTCCTCCCGGCGCTCCTCGATCTCCGCCGCCTCCTGCTTCTCCAGCTCCCACTCGGTAATCTCATGAGGAAGCAGGTGCTCCATGGCCACCGCCGCCTTTTTGGACGTGGGATGCATGCTGGATTCTGAGGTGGCCTGGAATATATTGGCATGTGCGTCCTCGATCTTGGCGTGGATGGCCTCGACCCTGGACAGGGTGACATCGGCGGCACAGACGGCAGCTCGAGCGCTCTCGGCGTTTGCACCCACCGTCACAGCAGCTACTGCAGCCGTCTCGGCCACTGCACCTGCCCTCTCGGTGGATGCGGCCATGCTCAATGCGGATGCGGCGGCACTCTCGGCACAGGCGGCGGCTCTCGGGGATGACGCATCCACCATACGGGCCTTCACGAAGCGTTTCCACGGCGTCGTCTTTGCACGAAGGGGTTGTGGGAATGGGGATTGGGGTTCGTGGATTCGGGGGTTGCCGGCACTGGAGTAGACGAGCCGGCGAAGCTTAAGGAGGAAGACTTAAATAGACCCAGGAATTTTCATCGCAAATGGTTCCTACAAAAAACTGTGTGTGATGTTGTTGATATTTTTCATTAGCTGTGAATGACGAATTTGGAGTAAAGTGGCAACGGATGGTGTTTTAAATGTACGAGAAAATTTATAGTTCTATACAACTGTCATGTCAAATTTTGGAAAATTTCAGGGGTCATTTGACCTTTTAAGACATTTAAGTGATTTTCTAGCTATTTAATGACTGTAATTCATATTTGAACTACATGTACATGGAACAGCTAACCATAACGGTTTGAAAAGTCATATTTTGTGTACTTGTGTGCGTGTTAATTCCATGTGCAGTAAATTTGAAGGAATTTTCAAACATATTGGTCTCACGGCTATGACACAATTAAGCATGGAGTGCCATGGCATTTAAATTCCAAAAATTTTAAAAAAGATCAGAAACCCATGAAACCTTGCTTGATGTAATGTCATGCCACCAAGATGATGTGGTAAATTTTTTGGCATGTTTGATGAAAGTTTGGACACACACCCCTCACAATCCAAAGCAACTCACTAGAAGGCTCGTGGTTCTGAGAGGGAACAATGCATGTCTGATGACGAACGGGCGATAGCTTCCTCTTACGGGCTTCAAAAAAATTCTATAGTTCACGTGCACTAATACAACTTTCGTGTCAAAATTTTGAAAATTTCAGGGGCCATTTCACCTTTTTAAGACATTTAAGTGATTTTTAGCCATTCAATGACTGTATTCCAAATTTGGACTACATCTACATGCAACGGCTAACCATAAAGGTTCATATTTGTGTACTTGTGTGCGAGTTAATTCCATTTGCAGTAAATTGGAAGGAAATTTCAAACATATTGGTCTCACGCCCTGGACACATTCATGGAGTGCCATGGCATTTAAATTCCAAAAAAATAAAAAATAAAGATCAGAAACACATGGAACCTTGCTTGATGTAATGTCATGCCACCAATATGATGCGGTAAAAAAATTGGCATGTTTGACGAAAGTTTGGACACACACCCCTCACAAACTGGAGAAACTCACTAGAAGGCTCATGGTTCCGAGAGGGGACAATGCATGTTTGACAACGAACGGGAGATAGCTTCCTCTTACGGCCTTCAATATTTTTTCTACATTTAATGTGCACTAATACAACTGTCATGTGAAAATTTGGCAAATTTTAGGGGTCATTTGACCTTTTAAAGATATTTCAGTGATTTTCTAGCCATTTAATGACCGTAATTCAAATTTTTACTACAACTACATGTAACAGCTCACCATAACGGTTTGAAAAATCATATTTGTGTAGTTGTGTGTGAGTTAATTCCATGTGCAGTAAATTAGAAGGAATTTTCAAACATATTTGTCTCACAGCATGGACACATGCATGGAGTGCCATGGCATTTTAATTCCAAAAAACTAAAAAATGATCAGAAAAACATGAAACCTTGCTTCATGTCATTTCATGCCACCAAGATGATGTGGTAAAAAATTGGCATGTTTGACGGAAGTTTGGACAGACACCCCTCACAAACCGGAGCAACTCACTGTTGGGTTCTACGGTAGGATACGTCGAGTGCAAATTAAAATTTCCTACGCGCAGGACAACCAAGAACATGCTACGGGAGATGGATCACAGATCGTTACCACTAGGCGCGTAGTGCCGTGCAACGGAACTAGAGTTGAGGCAGCGCGTTCCCGGAGTCGCCTCGCGTTCCCGGAGTCGTCTCCTCCTTACCGGTCTCCCACGTGGCTGATCGGATCCTGCGAATAGGTTTGCCGGAGCAGCGCAAGTGCACCGCCTCTAATGGTATCCGCGCGTGCAGGAGGAACGTCATGCGGTGGACTGCTAGGTCCGATCACACAACCGGCGGTGAGTGGAGGTGGCTATTCGCAACACATGCAAACCCTACTGATAGTGCTGAAGAGATCAACTAAATGAGTGTGCTGCACCTCCACTTTATATAGGGGTCCATCGCGGGCTCAACACTTGGGCCTTGCACGGTCCCTAAAGCCCAAAATCTGTTCGGTCGGGATACAAGTCCGAGTAGGATGATATCTGACTCGTGGAGTCCAATCCGGCCTCACAGGTTCCTTCCCTTAAGCGCGCGACCCCTTAGGTTCAAGTCAGCTTGGCCGCAGGTTGGATCACCTCCGACCTGCTCGGCTGGTAGTGACCTCTAGCAAGGCGTGCCGGCCACCAAGCAGACAATGAAGCCGTTGGCGAACCTCTACATCACAGTTCCATTCCTTTTGCCTCACGATATATGTTGTCGGGCTCAAGGCAAGTTTGTCATCCTTGTGCTAGCCTGACCTCTTTCTTGTTCTAGTGATACCAACCACAAACCGGATTATCTCATAATCCTAATCGCATGGCCATGCTTATCTTGGTAGGATCACACGAGGGGCCCAGAGTATATCTCTCCTGATCGGTGGGGAAAATCCCATCTTTCTCGACCATGTCTCGGAGCATGGGTCTGGACAAGCCTGAAACCTACCTTTCTAGCTACCCAGTCATGGAGTAGTGTTTGGTCGGCCCAAAGCATGTCTGTCACCATCCTGAGTACACGCGCCAGGTCAGGCCTTAGGACATAGAACATATGTTGTACTAGAGACTCACAGATGACATATCGCTGCGTCTCGTAGTTGGGTCTGTCCGACTCGGACCTTATCTCGACTCGGATTCGACTACGTCGAATCCGACAGATCCTTCCGAGTCCATATTATCCGGTTAGCATCCAATGCTCCATGGCTAGTGAGACCAAGCCATCGACCATGTCATATGCTGGTCTAGTTGGTTGCGCGTCCACACTGCCCTTTCGACTAGGGACCGTTTAGGATAGTCATCATACAATGCATAGTCCCACAAACAAGTCACGTACTTGCTGATACAGATCATTGGTAATGTCCAAGGACTATCTTTATTCATAAACACAGAGGAAATATCATCATACATGATTGCCTCTAGGGCATATCTCCAACAGTCTCCCACTTGCACTAGAGTCAATCAACTAGAAATTGAATGCCCATAGCTCTAACGTGCCCCTCATGCTTGGGTTGTGGAAGCGGCTTAGTCAACGGATTTGAAACATTTGCATCCGTGTGAATTTTGCATAACTCTACATCACGATTCTTTATGATCTTTCGTATTAGGTGATATTTACAATCTATGTGTCTGACCTTGTGGTGATTCCTTGGATCCTTGGTTTGTGCGATGGCACCAGAATTATCACAATAAAGCCAACGGTTTTACCGAGGCTGGGAAAATACCAAGATCATCCAGAAAGTTCCGGATCCAAACACCTTCCATTGCAGCTTCACAAGCCACAATGTATTCGTCTTCTATGGTAGAATCAGCCACCGTATCTTGCTTGGAACTCATCCAGCTCACTGCTCCTCCGTTCATGATGCACACGAATCCAGACTGTGATCGACAATCATCTATGTCAGTTTGGAAACTAGCATCGACGTAACCCCTTACGACGAGCTCTTCCTCACCTCCATAAACTAGGAACATCTCTTTAGTTCTTTTCAGGTACTTCAAAATAGTCTTTACCGCTTCCCAGTGACTCTCACCTGGGCTGGCCTAGTATCTACTTCTTAGGCTCATTACCAAAGCAACATTAGGCCTTGTACATGTCATGGCATACATGATGGATCCGATTGCTGAGGCATACGGAATTCTACTCATCCTGCTTCGCTCATCAGATGTCAAAGGACTCTAAGTCTCGCTTAGCCTTATACCATGTGAGAGTGGCAAGAACCCTTTCTTCGCATCACTCATGTTGAACCTCTTCAACACTTTATCTATGTACGTGCTATGGCTTAAGCCGAGCAGCCTCCTCGATCTATCTCTATAGATCTTAATGCCTAAAATATAGACAGCCTCACCAAGGTCCTTCATCAAAAACTTGTCATTCAATGATTCCTTGACAGAGTTTAGCATTGAAACATCATTCCCGATTAACATTATGTAATCCACATACAAGATCAAAAACACTATCGAGCTCCCACTTAACTTCTTGTATAAACAAGTGTCCTCTTCGCTTTTGATGAAACCGAGACCAGTGACGACATCATCAAAACAAATATCCCAGAATGACAAGGGTAAATCGGATTTGCTCATCATAGACCGGACCATGTCCAACAAGGTCCTATTCCTCTGTTCCGACACACCGTTTTCTCTATGGCGTACCAGGAGGTGTGAGCTGAGGTACTATACCTCGGCTTTTTAGATGATTATCAAACTCCTGGCTCATGTACTCACCTCCATGATCAGATCGTAGAAGCTTTATAGTCTTGCCGAGCTGATTCTCAACCTCGTTCTGAAACTATTTAAACTTTTCAAAAGCATCCAACTTGTGCCTCATCTAATAGATATATCCATACGTACTCAAGTCGTCGGTAAAAGTCATGAAGTACTGATAGCCACTAAGGGAGTCCTGGACTAGGGGGTGTCCAGATAGACGAACTATCATCATTGGCCGGACTCCAAGGCTATGAAGATACAAGATTGAAGACTTCGTCCCGTGTCCGGATGGGACTTTCCTTGGCGTGGAAGGCAAGCTTGGCGATACGGATATGTAGATCCCCTACCATTGTAACCGACTCTGTGTAACCCTAGCCCTCTCCGGTGTCTATATAAACCGGAGGGTTTTAGTCCATAGGACGAACAACAATCATACCATAGGCTAGCTTCTAGGGTTTAGCCACCTTGATCTCGTGGTAGATCTACTCTTGTACTACCCATATCATCAATATTAATCAAGCAGGAGTAGGGTTTTACCTCCATCGAGAGGGCCCGAACCTGGGTAAAAACATCGTGTCCCTTGTCTCCTGTTACCATCCGCCTAGACGCATAGTTCGGGACCCCCTACCCGAGATCCGCCGGTTTTGACACCGACATTGGTGCTTTCATTGAGAGTTCCTCTGTGCCGTCGCAATCAGGAAGGATGCCTCGTCCCGTCTTTAAAGATGACACCATTGCCAAAAGAGCTTTGGCCATCGGCCAAACTATCCGGCTAGGCGGTTTTCTTATGACCGCCTGTTCGGCCGCCTCGCCGACGATGACCCCTCAGGTCATCAAAAGCGATCTTCACGTCAACTCGGAATTTGCCGAGCAGCTAGATCCGATGGAGCTCTCCTCCTTAAACGAGCTCTTGGATCGCATCGCCGCCCTGGGAGTCGCTACAGACTATGATCAGATTGGGCTTAAAACCGATCTGAGAGAGATCAACTCTCCCCAGGCTTCCCACCATGTTGCTGTGGTGGAGGAACAGCACTGCGACTCTTCTTCTACATTAAGGACAAGCTATGTCCGAATTCCCGACCCCTCCATGCCGGATTCCTGCGGAGGAGCGGACGTCAATCAAACACTGAACCTAAAGTCAGGCAGCGGGCCAGATTCGTTGGACAACATCCAACAACCCAAGCTTCCAAGTTCGGAAACTTTTTGGCCCTTGAGTCTTAGATTGGACGGGGTTCCGGATTTAATTCCACCCGCCCACCCAAACACAAGCGATCTATACCGATTCCGGCAAGAGCCTGCTGAAATAGTACACCATTACTTGGCCAGATTCCTCCTGGTTATGGACAGGATAAAGGACTGTCGTGAGGAAAACACAATCTCAATCTTCTGCAATAATTGCACGGACAAGGGAATCATGAACGCCATAAGTCGTCGTGAAATTACACGCTTCGCCGACTTGGCGTCCATAGTACAAAAGTACTATGCGATGGAGAGTGCCTGGAAAACCGAAACCAAATTTTGGGACAATCCGGCTCCGAACACAACCCTAGTCCGAAATAAAAGGGTGCATCGTATTCAGGCACCTGGGTTAAAAACCAAAAAGCAAAAACCCCATAAAGGGCACGGAACCGTACTGGAGGGATGGCTCAGCGGACCCTGCAAAATCCATAGTACGGAGGGCGCCACTCCAACACATAGCCTTCGAGCATGTTGGATACTACGACAGGTGGCCAAAAGTGGTGAAGAGCTTCTAGCCCCAGAGAACCAGCCTAGCAGTACTAGTACAGTATGTACCCGTTCAGCAGCGGATATCAGGCTTTATTAGGATGAGAGGCATTCACAATTTTTCAAGCTATACCCCATTACGGGTACCTGAAGCTCAAAATGCCCGGGCCCAACGGAATCATAACCCTTGCCAGTGATCCGGACGTAGTGCTCTGCGCCGAAAATAAGACAGCCGCACTAGCCCTAGAGGCGCTATCTGAAGCCCTAGCGGCCGAGGAACTCACAGCTCTGCGCTCCACGGTGAACAGGGATGACGTGATACTTGACAAAAGATCCAAGTCCACCTCTTTTAAGCCAGCGGATGAAATAGTCAAATTCCAAGTCCATCCAACGGACCCTACAAAGACGGCCTCCATTGGGGCACAATTAAACCCTGATGTAGACGCCGCACTACGAGAATTCCTACGGGAAAATCGGGACATTTTTGCCTAGCACCCTTCAGACATGCCAGGAATCCCACGCCGGCTGGCAGAGCACAGCCTAAATATCCTAAAAGGATTCAAGCCAGTCAAACAGGCTCTTCGGCAATTTTCCGAACCCAAAAGACAGGCAATGGGAGAGGACCTAGCCAAACTATTAGAAGCCGGATTCATCAAAGATATAAAACATCCGGACTGGCTAGCAAACCTTGTAATGGTACCAAAGAAGGACAAATCCTGGCGCCTATGTGTCGATTTCAAGGACCTTAACAAGGCTTGTCCAAATGATCCCTTCCCCTTCCCCGCATCGATCAAATTATCGATGCTACCGCAGGGCACGATTCATTGTGCTTCCTCGACGCATACTCTGGCTACCATCAAATCAAGATGGCGGAGCCAGACCAAGCCGCAACGACATTCATTACTCCATACGGACAATTCTGCTTCAACACAATGCCCTTCGGGCTCAAAAACGCCGGCGCAACATATCAGCGCATGATTCAGAGATGTCTGGCAACCCAGATCGGCAAAACAGTGGAGGCATACGTAGACGATGTGGTCGTCAAGTCCAAACACGTCGAAACTCTAGTAGACGATTTGAGGCTCACATTTGACAATCTCCAAGCATATGACATTAAGCTCTACCCGGAAAAATGCGTTTTCGGCGTACCAGCCGGAAAGCTCTTGGGCTTCGTTGTATCCGGTAGAGGAACTGAAGCAAACCCAACCAAGATCCGAGCTCTGTCACAATTGGATATCCCAAAAGACCTCAAGCAAATACAAAAATTGACTGGATGCGTGGCGGCTCTAAGCCGCTTCATCTCCCGCTTAGGAGAAAAGGCATTACCCCTTTATCGCCTCCTCCGGCGCACCGAACACTTCGAGTGGACGGATGCCGCCACGGCCGGACTCGAAGAAATAAAGGCCATATTGGCAACAAATCCGGTCCTGGCCGCGCCCAACTTGGGCGAACCAATGTTATTATATATCGCGGCAACACATCAAGTTGTAAGCGCGGTGCTCGTCGTCGAACGAGAAACGGATGGACACAAGTTCCCTCTTCAAAAACCAGTGTACTACATATCCACTGTCCTAACTCCATGCAAGTCCTGGTATCCACATTATCAAAAGATAGCATACGCAGTGTTCATGGCATCCCGGAAGCTGCGACACTACTTTCAAGAGTGTTCGATAACAGTAGCCTCCGAAGTACCTCTTAATGACATTATAAACAACCGCGACGCGACTAACAGGATTGCAATATGGGCCATCGAGCTCCTACCATTCGACATAACCTATAAACCACGGCGAGCTATCAAGTCGCAAGTTTTAGCCGACTTCATCGCTGAATGGACCGAAGCCGAACTCCCTAAAGAGTACGGCGCATATTCTAATTGGATCATGCACTTCGACGGCTCCAAATTGTTGGCCGGCCTGGGGGCTGGCATCGTCCTGACGTCCCCAACCGGAGACACAGTCCAATACGTACTCCAGATAATGTACACAGACTCCAACAACGCAGCCGAATATGAGGCCCTTCTACATGGCCTCCGGATGGCGGTCTCCATGGGAATTAAATGCCTAGAGGTGCGGGGGGATTCGAACCTCGCGATATCCCAAATAAATGGAGACTTCAACGCCAAGGATCCGAAAATGGCAGCTTACCGTAACGCCGTTCTGAAAATGTCAACTCGGTTTGAAGGGCTCGAATTTCACCATATAGCCCGGGATAATAATCAAGCGGCGGACGTATTGGCACGCATCGGCGCAAAGCATGATGCCATCCCTCCCAACATCTTCTTAGAACGGCTTTTCAAGACATCCGTACTATGGGAATGGGAGTCCGGAATCAACAATCCGGACCCAACCGCACCGCCCGACACCGCACATTCTGACACAATCGGTGGTTCTGCCAATGAAATAACACCTTCAACCCACGAAATATTGGCAGTCATTGCCCCGTGGACCGAGCCATTCCTAGCTTACTTAACTAGGCAGGAACTTCCCGAGGACCAAAACGAGGCCCGCTGCATAGTACGGCAATCTAAAGCCTATAAGGTCCATGAGGGAGAGCTCTATAAGAAAAGCATAATCGGAGTCCTTCAAAGGTGTATCTCCGAAGAGGAAGGGCGAAATCTTCTGGCTGAAATTCATGCCGGACTCGGTGGGCACCACGCCATAGCCCGGGCCCTTGTAAGCAAGGCCTTCCGTACAGGATTTTATTGGCCAACGGCCCGGGCAGACGCTCAGGATTTAGTCCAACGATGCGTCGGTTGCCAGCTCTTTGCTAATCAAAGCCACATGCCTCCCACCGCCCTAAAAACTATACCCATCACCTGGCCGTTCGCGGTCTGTGGGCTTGACATGGTTGGACCCCTTAAAGGAGGAACCCACAAGCAAAAATACCTATTGGTCATGGTGGATAAATTCACCAAATGGATAGAGGCCAAGCCAGTTAAGACGGCCGAATCCGGACCCGTGATAGACTTCATATTAGGGGTAGTACACCATTACAGCGTCCCCCACAGCATCATCACTAATAACGGCACGAACTTCATGGCCGACGAGGTCAAACTCTGGTGCAAAAACATGGGCATCAAGCTCGACTATGCTTCAGTCTATCACCCTCAAACTAACGGTCAAGTCGAACGAGCAAATGGTCTAATCATGAGCGGCATCAAACCCAGACTAGTGCGGTCCCTTAAGGAATCCAACACGCACTGGGTAGAGGAGCTCGACTCCGTACTCTGGGGGCTGCGGACCACGCCGAACCGCACTACCGGATTCACACCATTTTTTATGGTATACGGCGCAGAGGCAGTTTTGCCCTGCGACATAATTCATGACTCACCTCGCGTGCGCATGTACGAAGAAAGAGAAGCCGAGCTGGATTGGCAGGACAGTTTGGACGCCTTAGAGGAGGAGCGTGGCGTGGCAAAAGCTCGTTCCGCATTCTATCAACAGCAGGCCCGAAGATATCAAAGCAGAGAAGTACGGGCCAAAACTTACAATGTTGGCGAACTAGTCCTACGCCTGCCGGACAAGAAAAAGGACAAGCTCAAGCCCAAATGGGAAGGTCCCTTCATCATCGACCAAGTCCTGACCGGCGGAGCGTACCGTCTGCGAAACGCATCGGATAACCGCCTCGAGCCAAATCCATGGAACGCATCCCGTCTCCGTAGATTCTACGCCTAGCACCGGACTCTGAGTTCATCTCCCTCCCCCGTCTATATTTTATACTTTAACTGTCTTTTATTTTTCTCCCCCCCCCTTTTACTTTTTTTTCTTCTCTCACGGGCCTTCGGTGGCTCGCCTGCGCATTGTTCGCACACACTTGACGTGCTATTCGCACTCATTATACTTGGGGGCTTCTTTAACAGAAGCTTATTTATACGGGCTTTATACCCAATATATGTGTCACATTTCCGCATGTACCTTTTATTCTCCATTATATGCATCGATATGACTTACGTTTTGGCCAAGCTGGGTTGCCTGGCTCCTGTTCTTACCCCTATGTTCCCGATTGTTCGGCTAGGAGGTAAAGGGAGCACCTCTGCGATTGTTACTGCCGGGTCAGCCGGATGTGTACCTCAGACTGGGTGAAGCCGAAAGCTAGCGTTCTTAAGGGAATATTCGGTCGGTGAACTGAAAGATGATTTCTTACCTATTTATTTATCTGCCCCCAGATGCTTTTCTGCTTTTTTCGCAGTCCGGACATGCACTTTAGGGCATGCCTCCCAGGGAAAGGAACCCCTAACGGAATTATTCTCCCTGGAAGATGTTTCTTACTAACCATGTAATATAACATAACTAGTTGGGCACTTGTCTGATAAAGCACTAATGACCCCTACGCCTGTTCTCCATGCATGCCCCGGTTTTTTTTACATAACCGTGAGGGTATTCGGACACACTCCGGACTGTCGGGTCCCGAGGTTGAAGCGAAAAGGTCCGCAATGACAAACGATCTACAATCCGGCTAGAAGGCATTTTTCATGTCATATTAAATTACATAGTCAAGCTGACTGATGGTATTCCTCTTCGATACCATCTAATAAACTGTCTAGTTTACAGTCCCGCTGTGAATACTTTGCGGCCAACTCTACTTGGTCGTACACTAAGCTCATAGGGATCTCCTTCCCATCAGGCCCAACAGGTCCGACCTCGGCCATGTGGTTTGGGTCAGCCTTCGCATACCGTGTCTTCACCATGGCCCAGGCCTCCCTCGCACCTTAACGGCAGGCCGATATCTTCCACAACCGGAAGCGCCGTCGTGCTCCCTGAAGCTTCTCTGCAAGCTCTCCATGACCTTGGGTAGGGACATGGATGGCCACAAGGCCTGGGCGACTCCGCTCGTCGCCTGCCGAACTCGTTCGTGCAGTTGCAGCAGCTCGGGAAGTAGGTCACCCATTGAACCGGGCATTTCCTCCGCAGGACGACCTGTGAGCAAGCCTACAGACATATTTCTGTCAATCGACTTCCTCGCCAAACTCTTCTTTTCAAAAGTTTGCTCAAGCACTTACTATAAATGCCGCGACGAAGCCGCCGATTTCCTTCACGGAGTCAGACAGCTGGGCCCGAACATCTTTTAGTTCCTCGCCTAGCTGGGTGTTGGCTTCCTGGAGCTTATTCCTCTCTTGCTGCACCCTCGTAAGAACCTTCTTGCTGGCCTTCAGCTGGCGTAGTAGCTGTTGCTTGTCCGGATCTAGTCCGGCGCCATCTGCAATATTATTGTCAGACTTATACACACGCCGCACTTCACAAACTACTTATCTTTCGAGGTATATATTACCAGAGGGGGTCTCTGTGGCTCCCCCTGTGGCGGCTAGTGTGGCCTCAAGTTGGGCCTTGCACTCTTGAAGCTCCTGGGATAGGTGAGTATTCTTCTCCGTAAGATCCTGCATAACAAATGATCCTTAAATCAGTTATTCTAACTATTTTAAGTCTCGAGGGCTACTGGCATATATAACTGTCAAAATTCCTCACCCGTATGTCTTTTACATACTGCTTCGTGGCTCTGGCTAGACCATCTTGAGCAGCACGGAGGTGTGCATCTCCCGAATTAAAGGCATTTAACGCCTCCGGGGAGAAGCATGCGTCACGAAGAACTGTCCGGCGGCGCCTGTGATTCATGGCGCTCTCCACCTCAGATCTGGTGGCGGACAACCTGTCGGCGTCCACCGTTGGAGGAGCACCCGATGCGCGCCTTGCGTTCGCGTCCCCCTCCGGACCTGGCGTTGGAGCCTGGTCGGCGGAGGCTTGATTGGCAATCTCTCCGGACACAGTTCGGCAAGCGCTCTTTCTCCTGAAAAAACCACGAGCTTTAATATGCCTTCCAGGAATCTTTCCCGGAAACATGGTGGCGCGCCATACCGTTGCGGCGACGTCTCGATTCGCGTCGCACTTCTTTTCCGCCTGCTGGGCCGAGCTGCCCCTTGTTGGCCAGCCGCCGCGGGCTCGGCTTCCCACCTTGAAGGCACCTCCTGCGGAACACCATTGGTATACGATGGTCAGAGATAAGCATGGATGAGTAATGGCGTCAGGACTCCAGTCACAGTTACCTGGGAAACCGGAGATATTTCAGGGTAGTCGGTTGTAATGGCGACGAAAGCATTGTCAATGCTAAGTTGGTGGAACACCCCATCGATCAGCTCCACCTTTATGTCCGGATCCTCTTCGGAGGCCGGATCGAGGGATCGTTCCGGATCCTCGGGTTATGGAGCCAGGCTGTGTATATCCTCTACGGCCCGGCGTAGTTCCTGCGTCGAAATCACAAAGTGAGACACTTAACTTTGGGAGTATGGATTGGATAGCTAAATGTCCGCTTACCCAGCTCCGAGGGTTGTTCATAGAAAATCCATTCAATGGACTAGCACGGAGGAAGTCCTCCTTCTCCCCTTTGTACAGGCCAGACAGGATCTTCACCAGATCGGCGACCGATCCCGGCCCCTTGTGGCCATGGCGGGTGGCATCATCCTCCCCGTTGAAATCCCGCATGGGGTGGCCCCTATACTGGAGCGGCTGCACCCCTCGCATAATGCATGTGGCCATGACCCCAATCATGGTCAATCCGGAATGAGCCAATAACCTTATTCGGCCCATCAGATATTGGACGTCCCTATCATTCTCCCGTTATGGGCTCCGCGGGCGCCAACTAAGGCCTTTCTTCAGAGGAGCATTGCTGAACTCCGGGAGGCCGATCCAAAATGGGTCCGGTAGCGGGGCGTCTTACATATAAAACCATTCCGAAGGCTAGTCTTTGGACGCCTTCTTCGGGGTTCCGGATAGATATCCGGTCCCGGTGATGCGCCATAGTTCGGCTACACCCACTTGATATATAGACCCCTCATGAGAACGGGGTACGAGGCAAAATAATCTCTTCCACAGCGCAAAATGGGACTCGACGCCCGCAAAGGGCCACGAAGCCGCGATGTGCAGGATGGAGGAAGGTGTAAGGTGGTGGAGCTGGAGCCCATAGAACTCCAGGAGCCCCCAGAGAAACGGATGTATGGGAAATCCGAGTCCCCTTATTAGATAAGGGATGAAGCATACCCGCTCTCCTTTGGAGGGATTGGGGACGCTCTCCGCCTGCTTTCCGCCCTTGTAGGTGGCAACCATAAAGGCTGGGGGAAGAAATCCCTCGGCTTGGAGCGTCACTAGCTCACTATGCAGGACTGAGCATCTCCCCCAATGTCCTGGCTGAGGGCTGGGAGCGCGAGAGGAGGAGCTGCATCGACTGTCCATGATGGAGTGGATTTTTGTCAGAGGCGCTTCGATGAATACTCGCGGAAGGAGGATGGTGTGATTCGGATCTAGATCCTCGCCTCTCTTTATAGGCAGCTTATTCGCGCAGCTAGGGGGTAAAGTGTAAAAATGCCCTGGCTTTTCGCATTCGTACGACACGTGGAGGATGGCCATTATTGGACGTGGAAGCCAAGAAGCGCAGCATTTATAAGAAGCCGGACACCGTTCAGCAAGCACATGGAATTTGGAGGAGAACCCGCCTTGCAATGCCGAAGACAATATGCGCGCCGGACTCGTCGTCATTGAAGCCTGGTTCGAGGGCTACTGAGGGAGTCCTGGACTAGGGGGTGTCCGGATAGCCGAACTATCATCATTGGCCAGACTCCAAGACTATGAAGATACAAGATTGAAGACTTCGTCCCGTGTCCGGATGGGACTTTCCTTGGCGTGGAAGGCAAGCTTGGCGATACGGATATGTAGACCTCCTACCATTGTAACTGACTCTGTGTAACCCTAGCCCTCTCCGGTGTCTATATAAACCAGAGGGTTAGTCCATAGGACGAACAACAATCATACCATAGGCTAGCTTCTAGGGTTTAGCCACCTTGATCTCGTGGTAGATCTACTCTTGTACTACCCATATCATCAATTTTAATCAAGCAGGAGTAGGGTTTTACATCCATCGAGAGGGCCCGAACCTGGGTAAAAACATCGTGTCCCTTGTCTCCTGTTACCATCCGCCTAGACGCACAGTTCGGGACCCCCTACCCGAGATCCGCCGGTTTTGACACCGACAGCCACCTCTGGTGGTTGTGCTCATTGGACCGCACACATCACTATGTATAAGCTCCAACATCTCGGACGCCCTCTCACAACTCTTTGCGAAAGGAGACTTAGTCATCTTGCCTAGCAAGCATGATTCGCATGTCTCGAACTAATCAAAGTCGGAAAAAGTTAGGAGCCCATCATCATGGAGCTTCTTCATGCGATTCAGACTAATGTGTCCAAGCCGGCAATGTGAGAGGTATGTCGGATTTATCCCATTAGACTTATGCCTCTTGACATTCATGTTATAGACCGGTTCCTGTTCTAGATTCAATATGAATAGCCCATCAACGATGGGTGCATAGCCATGGAACATACCATTCAAATAAAACAAACAACCATTAACCTTTAAATTGAATTCATAACCCCGACTCATCAAACATGAGGCAGAAATAATGTTCCGACTAAGTGTAGGAATGTAATAAAAATTATTCAATTCCAAAATAAATCTAGAAGGAAGCTGGAGTTGCATCGTGCCGACCTCTAACGCAGTGATACGTCCATTTTGCATCATGCTTTTATATCAATATTTATTGCATTATGGGCTGTTATTACACTTTATATCTCAATACTTATGGCTATTCTCTCTTATTTTACAAGGTTTATCATGAAGAGGGGGATGCCGGCAGCTGGAATTCTGGCTGGAAAAGGAGCAAACATTGGAAACCTATTCTGCACTGCTCCAAAAATCCTGAAACTCCACGAAACATGTTTTTGGAATTAATAAGAATTATTGGGTGAAAGAAATAAACCAGGGGGCCCACACCCTGTCCAAGAGAGTGGAGGCCCCCCCTCCCACTGGGCGCGCCCCTGTCTCCTGGATCCCCTGGTGGGCCCCCGGTGTCCATCTTCTGCTATATTAGAGCTTTTACCCTGGAAAAAATCGTGGGCAAGCTTACGGGATGAAACTCCGCCGGCACGAGGCGGAACCTTGGCAGAATCAATCTAGGGCTCCGGCGGAGCTGTTCTGCCGGGGACACTTCCCTCCGGGAGGGGGAAATCATCACCAACGTGATCACGAACGATCCTCTCATCGGGAGGGGATCAATCTCCATCAACATCTTCACCAGCACCATCTCCTCTCCAAACCCTAGTTCATCTCTTGTATCCAATCTTGTATCAAAACCACAAATTGGTACATATAGGTTGCTAGTAGTGTTGATTACTCTTTGTAGTTGATGCTAATTGGTTTACTTGGTGGAAGATCATATGTTTAGATCCTTAATGCATATTATTACCCCTCTGATTATGAACATGAATATGCTTTGTGAGTAGTTACGTATGTTCCTGAGGACATGGGTCAAGTCTTGCTATTAGTAGTCATGTGAATTTGGTATTCGTTCGATATTTTGATGAGATGTATGTTGTCTTTTCCTCTAGTGGTGTTATGTGAGCCTAGACTACATGACACTTCACCATTATTTGGGCCTAGAGGAAGGCATGGGGAAGTAATAAGTAGATGATGGGTTGCTAGAGTGACAAAAGCTTAAACCCTAGTTTATGCGTTGCTTCGTTAGGGGCTGATATGGATCCATATGTTTAATGTTGTGGTTAGGTTTACCTTAATACTTCGTTTGTAGTTACGGACGCTTGCAATAGGGGTTAATCATAAGTGGGATGCTTGTCCAATTAAGGGCAGTACCCAACCACCGGTCCACCCACATATCAAATTATCAAAGTACCGAACACGAATCATATGAACGTGATGAAAACTAGCTTGACGATAATTCCCATGTGTCCTCGGGAACTCCTTTGTCATTATTAGAAATTGTCCAGGCTTATCCTTTGCTACATCAAGGATTGGGCCACTTTTCTGCACTTTATTTACTTTATTTACTTGTTACTCGTTACTATTTATCTTATCACAAAACTATCTATTACCTACAATTTCAGTGCTTGCAGAGAAAACCTTACTGAAAACCGCTTATCATTTCCTTCTGCTCCTCGTTGGGTTCGACACTCTTACTTATCAAAAGGACTATGATAGATCCCCTACACTTGTGGGTCATCAAGACTCTTTTCTGGCGCCGTTGTCAGAGAGTGTAGCGCTTTTGGTGAGTGGAACTTGGTAAGGAAACATTTATATGTGTGCTGAAATTTCTCTGTTACTTGTCACTATGGAAACTAATCCTTTGAGGGGCTTGTTCGGGGTATCTTCACCCCAACCAGAAGAGCAAAGAGTTGCTCCTCAACCTACTGAACTTTATGAAAATATTTACTTTGAGATTCCTTCGGGTATGATAGAGAAACTTCTAGATAATCCATTTGCAAGAGATGGAACATTGCATCCCGATTTACACCTTATCTTTGTGGATGAAGTTTGTGGATTATTTAAGCTTGCAGTTATCCCCGATGATGTTGTCAAAAGGAAGGTCTTCCCTTTATCTTTGAAGGGAGATGCATTGACATGGTATAGGCTATGTGATGATACGAGATCTTGGAATTATAAGCAATTGAAGTTGGAATTTCACCAGAAGTTCTATCCTATGCATCTTGTTCATCGTGATCGTAATTACATATATATAATTTCTGGCCTCGCGAAGGAGAAAGCATCGCTCAAGCTTGGGGGAGACTTAGGTCAATGTTATATTCATGCCCCAATCATGAGCTCTCTCGGGAAATGATTATTCAAAACTTTTATGCTCGGCTTTGTCTTGATAATCGCAACCTGCTCGATACTTCCTGTGCTGGTTCTTATATGTTGAAGACTATTGATTTCAAATGGGACTTATTGGAAAGAAATTAACGCAACTCTGAAGATTGGGGTTCCGACGATGGTAAGGAGTCAGGTATGACACCTAAGTTCGATTGTGTTAAATCTTTTATGGATACCGATGCTTTTCGTGGATTGAGCGCTAAGTATGGACTTGACTCTGAGATAGTAGCTTCTTTCTGTGAATCTTTTGCTACTCATGCTGATCTCCCTAAAGAGAAGTGGTTTAAATATAATCCTCGTGTTGAAGTGAAAGTAGTTGCACCTATTACAGTTGAAGAAAAGACTATGACCTATAGTGATCCTATTGTTCCTACTACTTATGTTGAGAAACCCCCATTTCTTGTTAGGATAAAACATCATGCTAAAGCTTCGACTATTGTTCGTAAGAGTAATACTAGGACTTATACACCTCTGAGGAAGCACCGAGAAGCTATTGGATATACTCTGGATGATCTCAAGGGCATTAGTCCCACATTATGCCAACACAAAATTACAGTGGAAAAAGATGCCAAACCAGTTAGAGATCCTCAAAGATGACTAAATCCCAAGATGAAAGAAGTGGTAAGAAAGGAGATACTAAAGCTCCTTGAGGCAGGTATTATTTATCCCGTTGCTAATAGTGAATGGGTAAGCCCTGTCCATTGTGTTCCTAAAAAGGGAGGTATTACCGTTGTTCCTAATGATAAAGATGAATTGATCCCGCAAAGAATTATTACAGGTTATAGGATGGTAATTGATTTACGTAAGTTAAATAAAGCTACTAAGAAAGATCATTACCCTTTACCTTTTATTGATCAAATGCTAGAAAGACTATCCAAACACACACATTTTTGCTTTCTAGATGGTTATTCTGGTTTCTCTCAAATACCTGTGTCAGCGAAGGATCAATCTAAAACTACTTTTACTTGCCCTTTTGGTACTTTTACTTATAGATGTATGCCTTTTGGTTTATGTAATGCACCTGCTACCTTTCAAAGATGCATGATGGCTATATTCTATGATTTTTGTGAAAAGATTTGTGAGGTATTCATGGATGAATTTTCCGTTTATGGATCCTCTTTTGATGATTGTTTGAGCAACCTTGATCGAGTTTTGCAGAGATGCGAAGACACTAGTCTCATCCTGAACTGGGAAAAGTGTCACTTTATGGTAAATGAAGGCATTGTCTTCGGGCATAAGATTTCCGAGAGAGGTATTGAAGTTGACAAAGCCAAAGTTGATGCTATTGAAAAGATGTCATGTCCCAAGGACATAAAAGGTATAAGAAGTTTCCTTGGTCATGCCGGGTTTTATAGGAGGTTCATAAGGACTTTTCTAAAATCTCTAGGCCTCTGACTAATTTATTGCAAAAAGATATTTGTCAGTGTCAAAACCGGCGGATCTCGGGTAGGGGGTCCCGAACTGTGCGTCTAGGCAGATGGTAACAGGAGACAAGGGACATGATGTTTTTACCCAGGTTCGGGCCCTCTCGATGGAGGTAAAACCGTACTCCTGCTTGATTAATATTGATGATCTGGGTAGTACAAGAGTAGATCTACCACGAGATCAAGGAGGCTAAACCCTAGAAGCTAGCCTATGGTATGATTGTTGTTCGTCCTATGGACTAAAACCCTCCGGTTTATATAGACACCGGAGAGGGCTAGGGTTACATAGAGTCGGTTACAATGGTAGGAGATCTACATATCCGTATCACCAAGCTTGCCTTCCATGCCAAGGAAAGTCCCATCCAGACACGGGACGAAGTCTTCAATCTTGTATCTTCATAGTCTTGGAGTCCGGCCAATGATGATAGTTCGGCTATCCGGACACCCCCTAGTCCAGGACTCCCTCAGTAGCCCCTGAACCAGGCTTCAATGACGACGAGTCCGGCGCGCATATTGTCTTTGGCATTGTAAGGCGGGTTCCTCCTTCAAATAATTCATAGAAGATTTTGAACACCAGGATAGTGTTCGGCTCTGCAAAATAAATTCCACATACCACCGTAGAGTGAATAATATTTACACAAGTTCAATCTGCTGACGTATTTCGTGGCATGATGTCACACCACGGCCAAGCCTTTCCTCGAATTGTTTTTATTGTTCCACCTCAGCACGTTCAGCGAAGCGGTTTCCTTGGCACGTCTTGTCAAAGCAGAGATCGTGTCCCCTTATTCCGGGATTCTCATCAATACGGACGTGGGTAACCCAACCGCGCCATTGATTGCGGCGCTTGGGAGATAAGCGAGTTTTACCGGGCTGGTGGGGACGCATAGTTTCGTCCGCCCATATATAAGGGGATAAGGATCCACCTTTTTACCTACGCCTTCTTCCTCCTTTTCTTATTCATCTCCGCACACTCGAGCTCCAGCGCCCAAGCTCGCACATCTCACCTCAACCTTCTCCAACCATGTCCGGGGCGGGAGGCAAGTGGATGGCCTCCTCCGTCATGGAGGGGCACATCAAAAAGCTGTGCAAGGTCGGATATTTGTCCAGCGATATCGCGCACCGGCTCCCCGACGAGGGGCAGCTCATCCCCACCCCCGGGCCCCATGAGAGGGTGGTGTTCCTTCCCCATTTCCTCCGCGGACTGGGCTTCCCACTCACCCATTTGTCCAGGGGCTCATGTTCTACTATGGCCTGGATTTCCATGATCTGGCCCCGAATTTTATCCTCAACATCTCGGCATTTATCGTCGTGTGCGAGGCCTTCCTCTGCATCCAGTCCCACTTCGGCTTATGGCTAAAGACTTTTAATGTCAAGCCGAAGGTAGTGGGTGGCCTCCAAGCGGAGTGCGGAGGCGCCATGGTGGGCAAGATGCCCAACGTCACCTGGCTCGAGGGTGCCTTCATGGAAACCATCAAAGGGTGGCAATCGGGGTGGTTCTATGTCATCGATCCGCGTGACCCTGACTGGGCAGCGGCCCCCGAATTCAGATCTGGCATCCCCACATGGCTCACCTCCTGGAAAGAGAAGGGCCTGTCGTGGGCAATTCGGAGGAGCTGACCGGACTCCAATCCTGTCTCCAAACCCTGGTGAACAAGAAGCTCAAGCTTGTCAACGTAGTCCAGGTCATGCTCATCCGCCGGATCCTCCCGTGCCAACAGTGGGATTTCAACTTGTGGGAGTTCGATCCGGCACAGCACCAGACCTTGAGCAGGCTCTTCGACACTACGTAAGAAGAGGCCTGGAGGGTGCTATTCAAGGGCGCCGAGGCTCCCGCATCCGCTACCAAAGATCCCAGATTCAGCTCGTAGCGTCAGGCTGGCGAGGTGAGCTATATTACCCTTTACAGGACACTTGTTTTCCATAGTTTGACTCTATGCGGGATCTAAACTCCCATTACCTTTAACAGGCCTGGCAGAAGACGTCCGGACAGGTTAACTGTCTGGATCCCCTTCCAGAAGACCCAGCGGATGCCCGTTTGACAGGGCTGCTGGTCCCAGCGCCTTACGTGGTACCGGAGAAGAAGGCCAAGAAGAAGGCCGCGGGAACCCGGAGGAGTTCCCGGCGCCAGGTGTTATCGGACTCATCGTCCGATGACTCCGAGGCGGACTCCTCCCACGAAGACGAGGAGGAGAAGAAAGAGGCCTCTCCCTCAGCGGGGGGAGAGAAGAAGAGGAAGGCTTCCCCAACGGGGGAGGCCGAAGGGTCCAAGAAGGGAAGGACCCTTCTTCTGGACTGTTCCACCAACGCCGACGACGGCGAAGAGGAGTGGCCTTCTAGGGCCAAGCCCCTGGTGAGATCGTAAGTGTCCAGATTCCCGAATAGCTCATGATTTTTCTTTCGTAGCATAGTGTCTTCTAATCGCCGAATACAACCATGTAGTCCGCCCAAGGATGATCTCCCCGCTTCGTTGAGCGGGTCCCTGGGTTCGTCGGATGTGAATAGCGCTTCACTTCAAACCGCCTCCTCCCCCCGTGACACGGATGACGCCGAGGTGGGGTCCCAGAAGGGGACCAGCCAGGAGGAGGAGGCCCCGGAGGTGCTGCAGGGCAACCTCCCGGACTTTGGACCGGACTCCGCACCGGAACCTTTGGTGGTTCCGAAGTCCGGCGGGCGGCCCCTTCATGAGAAGGCGAGACAGCAACGCCGGTGGCCTCCGTCCAACCGGAGGCGCCGGATAACTTGCTCGAGGCGCTCAAAGGTGCTTCCATCGACGAGGAGCACCGCACTGTAATGAGTGCGGTGATTCAGAAGGTTTAGTCCACCAAGAGCGGGCTGACCGAAGCCTGCACCATCCTTCTAACAGGCTTTGAGGTATGTGATTAAGATATGTAAAAATAGTACCGCATAGACAGTAGCCCCTGATGCTCAGTTCGGTGTTCGGGCAGAAAAGCCGAACTGAGGATCTAAAAAGATATACGCAGGAGTCTAACACAAATATGTCAATATGGCAATGCAGGCTGCACTGCTGACCTCTGCCGCACTGACTGCAGAGGTCAATGCCTTGAAGCAGAGCCTCGAGCGGTCCGAGATCGAGCTCGGCCGTGCCAAGAAGTAGCTCGAGGACAAGGAAGGTAAGTAACACCTTATTAAAGTTATACCTTATAGAAAAGGATTTTGGTTGCAAAAAATGACAGGAATAATGTGGGTACTCCAGGGGCTACGAGCGAGGTGGCGACCCTGAAGGAGGCGGTGTCCGCAGCCGAATGCAATGCGGCCGCGGAACACACCGAGCGAGAGAGGCAGGAGGCACGGGTGGCGGAGGTATGGCAAGAGCTCCAGGCTCTCGTGGAAAAACATGAGAGTCTGGAGCGTGACTCGAAGACTCGAGAGTCCGAGCTCGCGTCGGCTCTTGAGAGTGACAAAGCCGCTAAGGCCGAAGCCCAAAAGGCCCTCCAGGAAATCGAGGCGGTAAAAAAGATAGCGGTGGGTAAGGCATTCTTCATGCAAAGAAAGCATGTAAAAGTGAATTACTTGTTACTTACCCGAATTCGGAGCTCTCCAGGAGCGTTCGCAGATCTGCCCCGTAGCGTGTCTGATGCTGCCGCGTTCTACAGGGCCGAGGAGGGGAGCTCGACAGAAAAGGTGGTCTGGTCTCAGTATGCTGAGGCCGGACATCCGGTGCCCCCGAGCGACCAGCTGAAGCAGCTGGTCGAGCTCCACAAGGTGGCCGAACAAGCCATGAAGGGCCTCATCATTCGGCTGTGGCCCAAATAAGCCATGCCTGGGAGCTATTTCGGCCTGGTGCGGCGGCTGGTGGACGCTTGTCCATGGGTTGACGTCATCAAGCACTCTGCCTGCATTGAAGGTGATCGTCGGGCCCTTGCCCGCGCTAAGGTGCACTGGGGCAAGATGGACGCCGAGAAGCATGTGACGGACGCGCCACCGCCGGGCAAGGAGTATCGCACGCCCGAGATGTATTATAAGGGTGTCCTGAAGGGTGCCTGCATTATTGCGGGTGAATGCTCCAAAGATGTAATTTTTGAGTAGACTCGCATTTTGTTATCCTGTGCGCTGAAAAATTTGTTCATATGCGCTAAGCAACGCTTGTTAATTTAAAATATTACCTTTTGTGCGGCCGTTTATCAAATCTGAGAGATGGCAAGTCGTTGGCTTCTGCCCCCATGCCACGAGTGCTGGGGTGTTCGGGATAAACATGAGCGCTCTTGTTCCCATTTTTGGGTCCTTCTAGGGAGGCGCTCAACACGACGAACGAGGCAACCGGACTTATAATGCTTGAACACTCTCACTTAGCCATAGAATTCTATAATTTTAAATTTTGGCGAAGCCCCTAGTGTTCGGAAGACCAAATTTGGGGCGCTATCCATGCCTGGGGCCGGACAAAGCTGGCTCTTCGCTCTAAGCGGCATAAGTCTTTAGGAACACGAAAAGACCTCTCGAACAGCGACCAGCTCTCGCCTTATCATGACGGTCAGTTTTAGCTTTCTCCACTGAGGTGCTCGACCCAGCTCAAATGGGGCACAATCGCAGTGGTTCTCCCAACGCTACCTTAGCCGATATAACGGAACGTAAGGTACCAAAACATGGGACCCGGGCAAACCCAACTATTGACCCAAGACATGATTCGGAGCTGATGCATATAATGCTATAAGTTCAGGGTGCCCCACTTGTGAAAGTGTTCGGACTTATCACACCATAATTTGGGGAACTTGAGCCCCTAGTGTACTTGGCCGTACAAAAGCGTACAGGTGCAACATGTCATAAAGTGAACATATATAAAAAGGAATGCAATGATAGGCAAAAAGTGATGCATTGTTTATTCGAAAAACACTGCAATGAAGGCAGAACGATACAAATAGTGCGATAAGCAAGGGGTGGGACTATTTAACATGTCCCCCCTCCAGGGGTAGGCTGCGGAATGGTGTATAAAACAGGTATAATGCTCGTAATGGAGACCACCTGGATACTCGTCGTAGCTTTTCTACTTCCCTGGCTGTTGCATCGTGAGTTCGACAGGTCTACTGCCAAACAGGGCTTCTGGGAAACGGAGTCCTGAGGATAAGAAGAAAAATAAAAGATGACACATTTGGGAGCCCCTGGTGTGGTTGAGCCGCACTCTGGGCATGCCGTTGTCGTGCCCCTCCCCCTATGCCCATGGTATCTCCAGGGCGTAGTGATGTACGCGTGGTACTGGTCTCGCGATTTTGCGAGGGCTGGGGTTGGGGCCGCATTGCTACGCGTGCTTGAAACGTGCCAGGTGGTCTTGTTGTAGGTTACTTCGGGCGCGCTTAACGGTGTCTGGTCGCTTAACAGCCGGACTCGAGAATTGCCTTAAGAGGCTACTCTGTACTTCCACCGCGAGAGCCGCTGTATGCTCCTCCGTTCGGAGAGAGCATTCGGTGTTTCCGTTGACCGTAATGACTCCTCGAGGGCCTGGCATCTTGAGCTTGAGGTATGCATAGTGCTGCACCGCATTGAACTTTGCAAATGCGGTTCGTTCGAGCAGTGCATGATAGCCGCTGGGGAACGGGACTATGTCGAAGATTAACTCCTCGCTTCGGAAGTTATCCGGGGATCCGAAGAACACTTCAAGTGTAACTGAGCCTGTACAATTGGCCTCTACACCTGGTATGACGCCTTTGAAGGTCGTCTTTGTCGGTTTAATCCTTGAGGGGTCTATGCTCATCTTGCGTACTGTATCCTGTTAAAGCAGGTTCAGGCTGCTGCCGCCGTCCATCAGGACTCTAGTGAGGTGAAATCCGTCGATAATTGGGTCTAAAACCAACGCGGCGAATCCGCCATGGCGGATGCTAGTGGGGTGGTCCCTTCGATCAAAAGTGATCGGGCAGGAGGACCACGGATTGAACTTTGGGGCGACTGGCTCCATCGCGTATACGTCCCTGAGTGCACGCTTCCGCTCCCTTTTGGGTATGTGGGTTGCGTGTATCATGTTCACTGTCCGGACTTGTGGGGGGAAAACCTTCTGTCCTCTATTGTTCGGCGGTCGTGTCTCCTCCTCGTCATCGCTATGCAGCCCCTTGTCGTTGTTTTTGGCGATTAACTTGTCTGCCTGCTTGAACACCCAACAATCCCTGTTGGTGTGATTAGCTGGCTTTTTGGGGGTGCCGTGTATCTAGCACAAGCGATCGAGTATCCGGTCCAAATTGGATGGGCCCGAAGTGGTTCTTTTGAATGGCTTTTTCCGCTGACCGGGTTTAGAGCCTCTGAATCCGGCATTGACTGCCATATCTGCAGTATTATCGCCGTTAATGCGGTGCTTGTGCTTATTGCGACATGACCTGCCATTGCTGTCCTTGGTATCCGAACTACCAGAATTTTTGGTGAGGTTGTTACTGCGGGCTAGCCAGCTGTCCTCTCCCGAACAGAAGCGGGTCATGAGTGATGTGAGGGCTTCCATGGATTTCGGCTTTTCCTGTCCTAGGTGGCGGGCAAGCCACTCATCGCGGATGTTATGTTTGAAGGCTGCAAGGGCCTCTACATCCGGACAGTCGACGATTTGGTTTTTCTTGGTTAAGAACCGTGTCCAGAATTGTCTGGCCGATTCGTCTGGCTGCTGAATGATGTGGCTTAGGTCATCGGCGTCTGGTGGTCGCACATATGTGCCCTGGAAGTTATCAAGGAATGCAGCTTTTAGGTCCTCCCAACACCCAATTGATTCTGCTGGCAAGTTATTGAGCCAATGTCGAGCTGGTCCTTTAAGCTTGAGTGGGAGGTATTTGATGGCGTGAAGATCATCACCGCGGGCCATGTGGATATGAAGGAGATAGTCTTTGATCCAAACCGCAGGGTCTGTTGCACCGTCGTAGGATTCAACGTTTATGAGTTTGAACCCTTCGGGGATTTGATGATCCATTACTTCATCTGTGAAGCATAGTGGGTGTGCGGCGCCTCTGTATTGGGCTATATCACGATGCAGCTCAAGCGAGCTTTGTCTACTGTGTTCGGCCCGGCCGGAATTGCTGTATCCGGCGTGACGGTTGTCTTCGTGTATCGTGGGGCGCCCACGCGATCCGTAGATCTATCTTTTTTGTCTTGCCTTATCCTCCAATATGTCTCGCAAGTTCGGCGCGTTCCCCCGCGACTTTGTACCTTTCAAGCAACGCCGGGGTATGGCTTTAGTGGAGGGCCTAGAGGCCTCTCTGTCACGGCCACGAGGTGGTCGGTCGGCTGTATTGTGCGTTGGTGATGTAGGTCTATGTGCTTCCTCCTCTAATCAGAGCAGCAGCTTGCGTTTGGGGTAGCTTTTGGAGGGGCGTTCGAGTTCATATTCTTCAGCCGCAAGGACTTCAGTCCATCTGTCGGCTAGCAAATCTTGGTCAGCTCTAAGCTGTTGCTGCTTTTTCTTGAGGCTGCTTGCCGTGGCCATAAGCATGCGTTTAAAACACTCTTGTTCGATGGGATCCTCAGGCATGACAAATTCGTCGTCGTCGAGGCTTGCCTCGTCTCCGGAGGGAGGCATGTAGGTATCGTCCTCTACCTCTTTATCTGCCGCTCTCTCACGAGGGCTGGCTTCTCCATCCTCCTGTGCTGAATCTTGCTAGAGGGCGTTGTCTTCGGCACTGTCCGGGGTGTTATTATCTCCGATGCTGGAATCTCCATTCTTGCTGTGGCGGGATTTGGAGCGATGCCGCTGACGCCGACGCTTAGGCTGTTTTTTGGAGGGGTCATCCTCCGTTGTTCCATCGCCATTCCCATCCTTTGGGATGTCCACCATGTATATGTCGTATGATGAGGTGGCTTTCCAGTGCCCTGTAGGCGCTGGTTCTTGGTCGTCTCCGGCATCATCGTCCATACCGTCGATGTCTTTGGAGTCGAAATCTAGCATGTCGGTTAATTCATCGATAATGGCCACGAAGTGGGTGGTGGGTGGGCTTTGAATTTCTTCGTCGTCCGCATCCCAACCGTTTTGACCATAATCCGGCCAGGGCTCTCCTGATAAAGAGAGACACTTTAGCAAATTTAGGATGTTGCCAAAAGGCGAGTGCTGGAAGATGTCTGCAGCAGTGAACTCCATGATCGGCGCCCAATCGGACTCGATTGGCAGGGGCGCGGGAGGTTCGGAGTCCGGCGAGGAGTCCGGCACCTCGGAGTCACGGGCTTTGCGAAAGGCAGGGTCGGTATTTGGCTCATTCAAACTCTCAATGAAAGCACCAATGTCGGTGTCAAAACCGGCGGATCTCGGCTAGGGGGTCCCGAACCGTGCGTCTAGGCGGATGGTAACAGGAGACAAGGGACACGATGTTTTTACCCAGGTTTGGGCCCTCTCGATGGAGGTAAAACCCTACTCCTGCTTGATTAATATTGATGATATGGGTAGTACAAGAGTAGATCTACCACGAGATCAAGGAGGCTAAACCCTATAAGCTAGCCTATGGTATGATTGTTGTTCGTCCTATGGACTAAAACCCTCCGATTTATATAGACACACGAGAGGGCTAGGGTTACACAGAGTCGGTTACAATGGTAGGAGATCTACATATCCGTATCGCCAAGCTTGCCTTCCACGCCAAGGAAAGTCCCATCCGGACACGGGACGAAGTCTTCAACCTTGGATCTTCATAGTCTTCGAGTCCGGCCAATGATGATAGTTCGGCTATCCGGACACCCCCTAGTCCAGGACTCCCTCAATATTCCTTTTGTCTTTGATGATGATTGTGTAGAAGCATTTGAAATACTTAAGAAAGCTTTGATCACTGCACCTATTGTTCAGCCACCTGATTGGAATTTACCTTTTGAAATTATGTGTGATGCTAGTGATTATGCTGTAGGTGATGTTCTAGGGCAAAGAGTCGATAAGAAATTGAATGTTATCCAGTATGCTAGTAAGACTCTTGATACTGCCCAGAGAAATTATGCTACTACTGAAAAAGAATTCTTAGCAGTTGTGTTTGCATGTGATAAGTTTAGACCTTATATTGTTGATTCCAAAGTTACTATTCACATTGATCATGCTGCTATTAAATATCTTATGGAAAAGAAAGATGCTAAGACTAGACTCATTAGATGGGTTCTCTTGCTCCAAGAATTTGATTTGCATATTATTGATAGAAAGGGGCTGAGAACCCCGTTGTAGACAACTTGTCTAGGTTAGAGAATGTTCTTGATGACCCACTGTCTATTGATGATAGCTTTCCTGATGAAGAATTAGCGGTTGTTAATGCTTCTCGTGCTGCTCCTTGGTATGCTGATTATGCTAATTGCATTGTTGCTAAATTTATACCGCCTAGTTTCACATACCAGCAAAAGAAAAAGTTCTTTTATGATTTAAGACATTACTTCTGGGATGACCCACCCCTTTACAAACAAGGAGTAGATGGTGTTATTAGATGTTGTGTGCCTGAGCATGAACAGGAACAGATCCTATGTAAGTGTCACTCTGAATCCTATGGAGGACACCACGCTGGAGATAGAACTGCACACAAGGTACTACAATATGGTTTTTATTGGCCTACTCTCTTCAAAGATGCTCGTAAGTTTGTTTTATCTTGTGATGAATGTCAAAGAATAGGTAACATTAGTAGACGTCAAGAAATGCCTATGAATTACTCTCTTGTTATTGAACCATTTGATGTTTGGGGCTTTGATTATATGGGACCTTTTCCTGCCTCTAATGGTTATACACATATTTTAGTTGTTGTTGATTATGTTACTAAGTGGGTAGAAGCTATTCCAACTAGTAGTGCTGATCATAACACTTCTATTAAAATGCTTAAAGAAGTTATTTTTTCGAGGTTTGGAGTCCCTTTATATCTTATGACTGATGGTGGTTCACATTTTATTCATGGTGCTTTCCGTAAGATGCTTGCTAAGTATGATGTCAGTCATAGAATCGCATCTCCTTATCATCTGCAGTCTAGTGGTCAAGTACAGTTGAGCAATAGAAAGCTCAAATTAATTTTGCAAAAGACTATAAATAGATCTAGAAAGAATTGGTCCAAAAAACTTGATGATGCATTATGGGCCTATAGAACTGCATACAAAAATCCTATGGGTATGTCTCCATATAAGATGGTTTATGGAAAATCGTGTCATTTACCTCTTGAACTTGAACATAAAGCATATTGGGCTATTAAAGAGCTCAACTATGACTTCAAACTTGCCGGTGAGAAGTAGTTGTTTGATATTAGCTCACTTGATGAATGGAGAACCCAAGCCTATGAGAATACCAAGTTATTCAAAGAAAAAGTCAAACGCTGGCATGATAAAAGGATACAAAAGTGTGAGTTTAACGTAGGAGATTATGTGTTATTATTCAACTCTCGTTTAAGATTTTTTGCAGGAAAACTGCTCTCAAAATGGGAAGGTCCTTACGTTATCGAGGAGGTCTATCATTATGGTGCCATAAAAATCAACAACTTCGGAGGCACGAGTCCGAGGGTGGTAAACGGTCAAAGAATTAAACATTATATTTCAGGTAATCCTATCAATGTTGAAACTAATATCGTTGAAACCGTAACCCCGGAGGAATACATAAGGGACACTTTCCAAAATGTTCTAGACTCCGAAAAGGAATAGGTATGTGGTACGGTAAGTAAACCGACTCCAAAACAACTCCAATGGCAATTTTTATCAGTTTTGGAATATTTAAGAATTTTAGGAAGAAAGAAGTAGTCCGAAAGGGACACGAGGCCCCCACGAAAGTGGAGGGCGCGCCCACCCTTACTGGGCGCGCCCCCCTGTCTTGTGGGCACCTCGTGTGCCTCCCGGACTCCGTTTTCTTGCACGTTATGTATTTTGCTCGGTAAAAATTCATTATATATACTCCCGAAGGTTTTGACCACCGTATCACACAAATATCCTCTGTTTTCATTTCGAGCTGTTTCTGTTTCAGATCAACCGCATCATGTCGTCTCCAAGCGCTCCCAAGGACAAGTTTTTCAAGAGGGTTATCAACCCCTATCTCGCGGAGGTGCTGCAACACCCTCAAACCATTGAGATGCATGAGGGGGTGCTGCACATCCGCGATGTGGAGGGACCAAGGCGTATCGGAAGTGTGGAGACAAAGCTTGAAGCAGTGGAGCAGCAAGTTTTCAAGTGCCAAGGGATGGTGGAGCGTGGACTCAACGCCAACCAGATGATTATCACGAAGTTTACCAACAACCACAAGCTGGATGCCAAAGTCATTGGGGAGACCATCTTCAAGCTTCAAGAGAAAATCGAGCACCTCCAAGCCCAGATCTATGACCTGCAAAACCAGAACTGTGAGTATGAATATAGATTCAAGAGGATGAGTTTGGCTGCAGATTTAAGGATCTCGGAGACTCGATCATCCTTCTATGATGGAGATCCTATGCCTTGGAAGATGGAAGACAAGCCTACATCATCAACAACTCCTACTTCACCACCTCCGAGGACATAATCACATGGGTATGGGCACTCCCCTTGGCAACTGCCAAGCTTGGGGGAGGTGCCCCGGTGTTGAATCACCATCACACTCCTATCTTTACTTTATGTTTTTACTTTATGCTTGAGTCAAGGTGATCCACACCTTTCCCTTTTTCATTTTATCCTTTGGCAAGCTCCTCGTGTTTGAAAGATCATGATATATATATATATCCAATTGGATGTAAGTTAGCATGGGCTATTATTGTTGACATCACCTAAAGGTGAATACGTTGGGAGGCAACACAATAAGCCCCTATCTTTCTCAGTGTCCGGCTGAAGCTCCATAACCACAAGTATCGCATGAGTGTTAGCAATTATAGAAGACTACAAGATAGTTGAGTATGTGAATTTGCTGAAAAGCTCTTTTGTTGCTCTTTCTGATGTTATGATAAATTGCAATTGCTTCAATGACTGAGATTATAGTTTGTTAGTTCTCAATGAAGTTTTTGAACCATACTTAACATTGTGAATTGATTGTTACTTGAGCATAAGAAATCATATGATAAAATCTATATATGTTGTTGTTTTAAGAATGACCATGATGCCCTCATGTCCGTATTTTATTTTTATCGACACCTCTATCTCTAAACATGTGGACATATTTTTTGATATCGGCTTCCTCTTGAGGACAAGCGAGGTCTAACCTTGGGAGAGTTGATATGTCCATTTTGCATCATGCTTTTATATCAATATTTATTGCATTATGGGCTGTTATTACACTTTATATCTCAATAATTATGGCTATTCTCTCTTATTTTACAAGGTTTATCATGAAGAGGGGGAATGCCGGCAGCTGGAATTCTGGCTGGAAAAGGAGCAAACATTGGAAACCTATTCTGCACTGCTCCAAAGATCCTGAAACTCCATGAAACATGTTTTTGGAATTAATAAGAATTATTGGGCGAAAGAAATACACCAGGGGGCCCACACCCTGTCCATGAGAGTGGAGGGCGCCCCCCCCTACTGGGCGTGCCCCTGTCTCCTGGACCCCCTGGTGGGCCCCTGGTGTCTATCTTCTGCTATATTAGAGCTTTTACCATGGAAAAAATTGTGGGCAATCTTACGGGACGAAACTCCGCCATCACGAGGCGGAACCTTGGGGGAATCAATCTAGGGCTCCGGCGGAGCTGTTCTGCCGGGGACACTTCCCTCCGGGAGGGGGAAATCATCACCAACGTCATCACCAACGATCCTCTCATTGGGAGGGGGTCGATCTCTATCAACATCTTCACCAGCACCATCTCCTCTCAAAACCCTAGTTCATCTCTTGTATCCAATCTTGTATCAAAACCACAAGTTGGTACCTGTGGGTTGCTAGTAGTGTTGATTACTCTTTGTAGTTGATGCTAATTGGTTTACTTGGTGGAAGATCATATGTTCAGATCCTTAATGCATATTATTACCCCTCTAATTATGAACATGAATATGCTTTGTGAGTAGTTACGTTTGTTCCTGAGGACATGGGTGAAGTCTTGCTATTAGTAGTCATGTGAATTTGGTATTCGTTCGATATTTTGATGAGATGTATGTTGTCTTTTCCTCTAGTGGTGTTATGTGAACGTCGACTACATGACACTTCACCATTATTTGGTAATAGAGGAAGGCATGTGGAAGTAATAAGTAGATGATGGTTGCTAGATTGACAGAAGCTTAAACCCTAGTTTATGCGTTGCTTCGTTAGGGGCTGATATGGATCCATATGTTTAATGTTGTGGTTAGGTTTACCTTAATACTTCGTTTGTAGTTGTGGACGCTTGCAATAGGGGTTAATCATAAGTGGGATGCTTGTCCAAGTAAGGGCAGTACCCAAGCACCGGTCCACCCACATATCAAATTATCAAAGTACTGAACGCGAATCATATGAACGTGATGAAAACTAGCTTGACGATAATTCCCATGTGTCCTCGGGAGCTCCTTTCTCATTATTAGGAATTGTCCAGGCTTATCCTTTGCTACATAAAGGATTGGGCCACTTTGCTGCACTTTATTTACTTTATTTACTTGTTACTCGTTACTATTTATCTTATCACAAAACTATCTATTACCTACAATTTCAGTGCTTGCAGAGAAAACCTTACTGAAAACCGCTTATCATTTCCTTCTGCTCCTTGATGTCTACTACACAACCTTCTTCTTGTATATGTTGTTGGGCCTGCAAGTGCACAGGTTTGTAGGACAGTAGCAAATTTCCCTCAAGTGGATGACCTAAGGTTTATCAATCCGTAGGAGGCGTAGGATGAAGATGGTCTCTCTCAAACAACCCTGCAACCAAATAACAAAGAGTCTCTTGTGTCCCCAACACACCAATACAATGGTAAATTGTATAGGTGCACTAGTTCGGCGAAGAGATGGTGATACAAGTGCAAAATAGATAGTAGATATAGTTTTTGTAATCTAAAAATATAAAAACAGCAAGGTAACTAATGATAAAAGTGAGCGTAAACGGTATTGCAATGATAGGAAACAAGGCCTAAGGTTCATACTTTCACTAGTGCAAGTTCTCTCAACAATAATAACATAGATAGATAATATAACAAGCCCTCAACATGCAACAAAGAGTCACTCCGAAGCCACTAATAGCGGAGAACAAACGTAGAGATTATGGTAGGGTACGAAACCACCTCAAAGTTATTCTTTCGGATCAATCTATAAAAGAGTTCCTACTAGAATAACACCTTAAGACACAAATCAACCAAAACCCTAATGTCACCTAGATACTCCATTGTCACCTCAAGTATCCGTGGGCATGATTATACGATATGCATCACACAATCTCAAATTCATCCAACCAACATAAAAGTACTTCAAAGAGTGCCCCAAAGTTTCTATCGGAGAGTCAAGAACGTGTGCCAACCCCTATGCATAGGTTCCCAATGTCACGAAACCCGCAAGTTGATCACCAAAACATACATCAAGTGGCACATGATATCCCATTGTCACCCCAGATAATCACGGCAAGACATACATCAAGTGTTCTCATAAAGACTCAATCCGATAAGATAACTTCAAAGGGGAAACTCAATTCACATCATAAGATCCAACTACAATAGCAAAGCTCGGGATACATCAAGATCGTGCCATAGAGGGAACACGAGAGAGAACACGAGAGAGAGAGATCAAACACATAGCTACTGGTACATACCCTCAGCCCCGAGGGTGAACTACTCCCTCCTCGTCATGGATAGCGCCGGGATGATGAAGATGGCCACCGGTGATGGGATCCCCCTCCGGCAGGGTGCCGGAACAGGGTCCCGAATGGTTTTTGCTGTCTATAGAGGCTTGCGGCGGTGGAACTCCCGATCTATCTTTTGTTCTAGAAGTTTTAGGGTACGTAGGTATATATGGGTGCAGGGGGTATGTCGGTGGACCTCTGGGGTACTCACGAGGCAGGGGGCGCGCCCAGGGGGGTGGGCGCGCGCCCCACCCTCGGTGGGCAGCCCGGGACTCCCCTGACATGCACTCCAAGTCTATCAGGTTGCTTTCCTTCCAAAAATAACTTCTCCAGTTGATTTCGTTCCGTTTTGACTCCGTCTGATATTCCTTTTCCTCGAAACACTGAAATAGGCATAAAACAACAAATCTGGGCTGGGCCTCCGGTTAATAGGTTAGTCCCAAAAATAATATAAAAGTGGATAATAAAGCCTAATATTGCCTAAAATAGTAGATAAAGTAGCATGGAGCAATCAAAAATTATAGATACGTTGGAGACGTATCACTCCTCGTTGGGTTCGACACTCTTACTTATCGAAAGGACTACGATAGATCCCCTACACTTGTGGGTCATCATGCAACAACTCTTGCTTTGTTGCCGACCCTGATGTCAATCTCCCCTTGTGCCACACACCTAGTTCTTACCAGCCCCTGCATCGAGTTGCAAATGCGAACAACCAATCTGGTATCAAATACCCAAGAGCTTCTAGGTATGTCAGCAAGGTAAATGTCTAGAACATATGCAACAAGTGTACCTTTGCGTGAAGCAGCATTCCGGGCCTTCTTGCCATGCTCTGCAAGCCACTTGGTACAGTTTATCTTCCAGTGACCGGTCTCCTTGCAGTGATAGCAAATGGTCTTCGAGTCTGGTCCAGATTTCGATGCAGCAGCAGAGGTTACCGTCTCCGTGCCCTTTGCCTTAGCCTTTTTCTTGGACCAACTCTTCTTGAACTTAGCCGATTTATGCACCATCAACACTTGATGCGTGCCTTTCTTAATATCCTACTCTGCCACATTGAGCATCCCATGCAATTCAGTGAGCTTCTTATCCATGCCATGCATATGATAGTTCGAGATGGACATCCCATAGCTGGGCGAAAGAGAACCCAGAACTGCATCAGTAGCTAGCTCATCCAATAGCGGGAAGCCCAACTGATCCAAAGCTTGCACATATCCCATCATCTTGATCACATGCAGGCTCAATGGATCACCTTGCTTCAGCTTGCAATCCATCAAGGATCGCCAGACATTGAACCTCTCGGTCCTAGACTATACCTGAAACATGCTCTTGAGACTCTCGATCATATTGAAAGCCCCAACATCTTTGAAATGTTGCTGCAAATCAGGCTCCATACAAGCCAGCATGAGGCAGCTGATCTCGTTTGATTCATCAACGAGTTTATGGTAGGCATTCTTGGTTGTGGTATTAGCATTATTGGCAGGTTCCTCTGGAAGTGGATCCTCTAAAACATGTTCCTTTTTATCATGCTTGAGAACAATTCTCAGATTTCTACACCAGGTGGTAATGTTTGTTCCATTCAGTTTATCCTTTTCCAGAATTGAGTTCAATGCAAAGTTGGGTTGAGTAGGTGGTGCCATTGATCTACAACAGAAAATATGCAATCACTAAGCAATGTGTTTATGTAGAGTAATTATAGCCTTAAATATAAATACTCCCACTGAAGTCGGCATCCCTCCGCAAACTCTTAGTGATTCAAGATCCGACTAGTGCATGCGACTAGTGAGCTTTAGCATCACTGCTAGCCAACATACTATCCGGTAAGCAACTCCTTGCTAATCGTATCTCAATACGATTCCTGTTGGTTGGGAAGGCTCCTAACCTTCTTTGCCACAAGGCCCAAAACCGTTTTGATAGCCTTGTCAAGTTAACCTGATGTAGTGCATGTCCATGTCCAACACGAACCCTTCAGTTCAAGGACACCTAGTAGCACCCCAATTTTATGAGCCCACCACTAGACGTACTTGACGTGTGAAGGTGCAACGTCGGGAATGGCAACTTACTTGATATTAACGAGGGATCTTTCTATCATTCTATAGACAACAAGGAAGCATAACAATCACAAATAAACACAATTGTCAAATAGTATGGCTCCCTCATGGATGTTCTTCCAGGTCAGCTCCGACTCCGTTGACCATCTAGGAACTCCATCTTGTTAGTCACGCTGGGACGCCAAGCCACCAACCTGATCTCTACATTCCAACTACTACAACTAGTAATGAATTTTACATAGAGTCACAAGTCGAAACACAGGTCGTTATACATTATAATGACAGCACTTTGGCTCCTGCCGGCTGACAAACACTCATGACCTCATCGACTCCGATCATCAGAAAACATAGGCACATCGATCCCCATGTGCAGTTGATCTCATCAACCGTGCACACGGCTGATCTTATCAACGACAACAGATCTCATCTGCCGCCTCCACATATCTAATATGCATACGATCCGAATCAAATCCTATAGTAGAGGCTCTGATACCACTGTTGGGTTCTATGGTAGGATGCGTCGACTACAAATTAAAATTTCCTACGCGCAGAACAACCAAGAACATGCTATGGGAGATGGATCACAGATCGTTACCACTAGACGTGTAGTGCCGTGCAACAGAAGTAGAGTTGAGGCAGCGTGTTCCAGGAGTCGCCTCGCATTTCCGGAGTCGTCTCCTCCTTGCCAGTCTCCCACGTAGCCGATCGGATCCCGCAAACAGGTTCGCCGGAGCGGCGCAAGTGCATCACCTCTAACGGTATCCATGCGTGCAGGAGGAACATCGTGCGGCGGACTGCTAGGTCCGATCACACAACCGGCAGCGAGTGGAGGTGGCTATTCGCAACACATGCAAACCCTAGTGACAACACCGACGCGATCAACTAAATGAGTGTGCCGCACCTCCACTTTATATAGGCGTCCGTGCAGTCTCAACACTTGGGCCTCGCATGGACACTAAAGCCCAAAATCTGTTTGGCTGGGATCCGAGTCCGAGTAGGATGATATCTGACTCGTGGAGTCCGATCCGGCCTCACAGGTTCCTTCCCTTAAGCGCGTGACCCATTAGGTTTAAGTCGGCTTGGCCGTAGATCGGATTACCTCCGACCTGCTCGGCCGATAGCGGCCTCTAGCAAGGCGTGCTGGCCACCAAGCAGACAATGAAGCGGGTTGGCAAACCTGTACATCACACTTCCATTCCTTTTGCCTCACGATATATGTTGTCGGGCTCAAGGCGAGTCTGACATCCTTCTGCTAGACCGACCTCTTTCTTGTTCTAGTGATACCAACCACAAACTGGATTATCTCATAATCCTAATCGCGTGGCCATGCTTATCTTAGTGGGATCACATGAGGGGCCCAGAGTATATCTCTCCTGATCGGAGGGGCAAATCCCATCTTGCTCGACCATGTCTCGCAGCATGGGTCTGGACAAGCCTGAAACCTACCTTTGTAACTACCCAGTCACAAAATAGCGTTTGGTCGGCCCAAAGCAGGCATGTCACCATCCCGAGTACATGCGCCAGCTCAGGTCTTAGGACATAAAACATATGTTGTACTAGAGACTCACATATGACATATCATTGCGTCTGATAGTTGGGCCTGTCCGACTCGGACCTTATCTTGACTCGGATTCGACTACATCGAATCCGACCAGATCCTTCCGAGTCCATATTATCTGGTTAGCATCCAATGATCCATGGCTAGTGAGACCAAGCCATCGACTGTGTCATAAGCTAGTCTAGTCGGCTGTGCATCCACGCGGCCCTTTCAACTAGGGACCTTTTAGGACAGTCATCATACAATGCATAGTCCCACAAACAAGTCACGTACTTGCTGATACACATCATTGATAATTTCCAAGGACTATCTTTATTCATAAACACATAGGAAATATCATCATACATGATTGCCTCTAGGGCATATCTCCAACACTCACTAGAAGGCTCGTGGTTCCGAGAGGGAACAATGCATGTTTGATGACGAACGGGAGATAGCTTCCTCTTACGGCCTTCAAATTTATTCTACATTTAACGTGCACTAATACAACTGTCATGTGAAAATTTGGAAAATTCTAGGGGTCATTTGACCTTTTAAAGACATTTAAGTGATTTTCTAGCCATTTAATAACTGTAATGCAAATTTTAACTACATCTACATGCAACAGCCAACCATAACGGTTTGAAAAATCATATTTGCGTACTTGTGTGCGAGTTAATTCCATGTGCAGTAAATTAGAAGGAATTTTCCAACATATTGGTGTCACAGCATGGACACATGCATGGAGTGCCATGGCATTTTAATTCCAAAAAATTAAAAAATGATCAGAAAAATATGAAACCTTGCTTGATGTAATGTCATGCCACCAAGATGATGTGGTAAAAAATTTGGCCTGTTTGACGAAAGTTTGGACACACACCCCTCACAAACCGTAGCAACTCACTAGAAGGCTCGTGTTTCTGAGAGGGAACAATGTATGTTTGATGACGAACATGAGATAGCTTCCTCTTATGGCCTTCAATTTTTTTATACATTTAGCGTGCACTAATACAACTGTCATGTGAAAAATTGGAAAATTCTAGGGGTCATTTGACCTCTCAAAGACATTTCAGTGATTTTGTAGCCATTTAATGACCATAATTCAAATTTGAATTACATCTACATGCAACAGCTAACCATAATGGTTTGAAAAATCATATTTTTGTGTACTTGTGTGCGAGTTAAATAATCATCAGATGATGTAAATATCTGGTGTTCAAAAAATAATATGTAAAGGTCTGGCAAGACAACAGGGCCCCGCATGATTGGCACTCTACGCGGATTATTAATCAGACACGGTTCTGTATTGGAAAACCGTCAGCTATTAAGTTCACATACAGATTTTTCTGCGGGAATCCTATGTAATTCAAACTACAGTACTTGTAAATTTCGGCGACCGGCATGTGTACTGTTCCCGTCGATCTAGATTCTGGCTGCCAATAAATACTATCTTGCTCACGTCATCCCGCCTGCATTCTCATCTACATCCTTCCCTCGCTCGCCCTCTCTCTCTCTCTCTCAAATCTTTGCCATGGTGTTGCAGATCTGCCTATGCACCGACGAGGAGTCGCCGCCCCCCGAGGAAGCTCAGTCGAAGAGCAGCGACGAGGAGGACCCCTATGCGCCGCCGGACGAGGTTGCACCGGACCCCCCAACTTTGGATTGGTTTTGGGGCCAGCACAATCTTTGTCTGTGGAAGTCACTGACACTGGCTGAGAAAGGCAGGCAAGTGGCGTTCAAGAAGGAGATGGCGGAGGAGGAAGTTAGGTACCAGGCGGCCTGTGAAGCCCGTGATGTCAGCTAGATAAAGGAGGCGGTGGAGCTTTGGGAGCGGGCGCGTCGTCATGCGGAGGAGGTGTACGAAGACAGGTACTTTGCGAGGAAGGTCAAAGGCGCTAACACTACAGGAATCAGGAACTTTGCCGTCCACCACGGCTAACGGCAAAGGCACACATGGCGGACGACAAAGACCTTTGCCGTCAGCCAGCGGACGACAACATGTCTGGCTGAACATGCTATGACAAAGGCCTCTTTGCTATCTACTGGTGGATGGCAAATATGAAAGGGGCTTTGCCGTCCGCTGGCCGACAGCAAAGAGGCTGGACGACACACGTGTCAGCTTAGGTCTGTTAAGTGGTTAACGGTGTGCTTTGCCGTCAGCCATCAGACGAAAAAGACCATTGCATATTTGCCGTCGGCAAAGAACATTGATTGTTTTGCCGTCTGCCAACTGACAGCATAGCATTCCATGTGGTAGCGCCTGGGGGACTGGCCTATTTGGTAGCTTTGTCGTCATCTAGCGGACGGCAAAGATGCAATGTTCTTTGCCGTCTGCTGGCAGACGACAAAGCTACTAAATAGCCAGCATACTGCCCCAGGTTGCACAGGTGGCTGACACATTGCATGTGTGTCGTCCGCTAGCTCTTGGCAAAGCTCTTTGCCGTCCGCCAGCTGACGGCAAAGAGTCTATACAGCCCCTATTTTTCTATTTTTTCTTGATTTCATTCAATTTGACAGAATTTGACATATATATATACACATATGAAAATACTTTCGACAAGCATCCGAACACATATACATAGCAAATGGTTTCATCCAACACATATACATAGCCAACATATCCAACAATAAGCATACAATGGTTTCATCCATACATACATATATAGGTATATCAAGCTTCCTCGTATAAAGCAAATCAAAACAAGATGGAAGCATAAAGAGAAGAGTAGACTCCATCAATGCAAGCTTCCTCATCTAAAGCAAATCTGCAAATTGGTAAAGAAGAAGAAGAAGAAGAAGAAGACTAGCTAGAAGAAGAAGAAGAAGAAGAAGAAGAAGAAGAAAAGGAAGAAGAAGAAGTTCTTTTCTTCTCTTTCTTTTTCTCCTCTCTTTTTTATAATCTTCTTCTTCTAACTAAGGTAGATAAAAATGCCATTTTTCTGCTAAGCTAGGTAAAAAAATGCCAAGTGTAGGTCAATTTAGAGATATGCTAGGTAAATAGGTCATTTTGGAGCTTAGTAAGGTTATTATGTCATTTTCGAGGAAAGTAAGGTAAGTCTATATCATTTTGAACGTAACAAAGATTATCATGACATTTTTTAGGAAAGAAAGCTAAGTATAGCTCATTTTTTGTCTAACTGAGGTAGTTATGCGATTTAGGAGGAAAGTAGCTAAGTATGCATTTGTTAAGCAAAACACTAGAGAAAACTTACCCTCATCACAACAAATGCGATGAAGATCGCAACTAAGGTAACAATTGATCCAATGGCATAATGACACCAAGCCTCATTATCAATGACATATTTTCTAATCTTCTTAATCTTCAAGCGCATTGCATCCATCTTCAAGCGCATTGCATTCATCTTCATCTTGTGATCATCGACCACATCGGCAACATACAACTACAATGTCATCTTCTCTTCTTCAATTCTTTTAATTTTTTCTTTCAAATAGTCATTTTCTTTTTCAACTAAATTTAACTTCTCGACAAGAGGGTCGGTTGCAAATTCCGGTTCACATACCTCCTAGATTAAAATATCTCTATATCAACTTGATGGCCATAATTGTCATAAATGCCAAATGCAACAAATAGTTATAAAAGAGGATTTACCACATCATAGTCATAAAGCGGGTGAGGACTGACGGGGACAGATATCAAGAACATGGCACTATGTATAACAAACAATCATAGAAATTAAGAAAATTATACAAGTAACAATATCAATCATACAAGTAACTATACAAATCAAGTACAACATAAAAAATTTAATACCTAGTAATAATCTGGTTCAATAAATACTTAGGAATCAATAAATGCATCATCATCATCACTATCAGTAATGATGTGCTCATCATCATCATTAATGAATGCATCATCATGTGGAAGGCCACCTCTACATAATCTGTCAAGCATTGACAGGTCATCTGCAGGAGTAACCTCTTCTAGTTCAGGCTCTTCTTGTTCCGGCTGAGGGGTGAAGTCGGGCTCACTGTCGCTGTCTACTTCAATGTTCTGGGGTGAAGTAGAGCCGTTCTTGAAACGTTTCTTGGAAAGACGTGTTTCTTGGAAGAATTCTCCTTCATATGTGTCTGGGTTAATGTGAGGTTCATAATCATCTTCATTAGGGGGAGGTGGTCTAACACATGGCGGCACTTCATAAACGACATCCCAACCTTTGAGATTAGGATCACTTTGATAGGCCCACGATAGATAGAAAACTTGGGTTGCCTGTTGAGCCATAATATAGACATCGGGAACATCCAAATGGGTGCTTTGATTGATTTCCACTATCCCTATATGTTCATGAGTCCTAGTCTCCTTCGGCTGGAACGAATAACATTTGAAGACTATGACGTTTGGTGGGTTGGCACCATAGAGTTGAAGTTCATAAATTGCTTCAACTCTTCCATAATACTCGGTATCTCCTTCGCCGGTAGCAGACACAACAATTTGTAGACTTTTGGTCGGCCATAGAGAGCTCTTTACCATAGGTACGAAAGTGATACTCGTTGATGTCATATTTGTCAAATGAACAGACCTTATAGTCAAAACCATTAGCGACTTGTCTCAGTTTGGCGTCTATAAGCTCTAAATTAGCCTACAAGTTCAATACGAAAGGGATTGTTGCATTAGCCACAAGTTAGACGAAAAAATGAAATGGTCTAATGGAAATTGCCATTTGTTTGAACCAAGAGATGAAACTGGGATAGCCGCCTCCATGCTTTGCCAGAAGCTCATACTCTTTGACGGAATCCTTTTGGATCACCGCTCCATACGAGAATTTGGCGACGTATCAACTTTATCAAATTTATCTGGGAAAAAGAGTAGTTCAAAGAAATAGAAGTTGTGAAACAATGTACCGAGAACTTACTCGATGTATGGCCACACTTCTGTTAGGTTGTTGAAGATACACAATGAAATGGTCTGCCATTCTTCGAAATCCAACGTTAAGGAATTAGAAGCACCGGCTGGTGCTAGATCCCCTTTGAATAGGATGAGGTTGGATCGACCCTTTTTAGGGTCGTCGGCATTGTACCGAGGCTTCGGATTATGCAAATGACGATTTTTGGCTTCGTAGTGTGCTGTCACGAAGTTTGCTGCCTCCTCAATAATGAATGTCTCGGCCATCGATGCTTCAATTCTAGTTTATTTTTACATTTTGCTCGAAGCGTCTTCTGCATCATCTCAGTTGCGTAGCACCAATGATTCTGCATAGCCCCCCCCCCCAATCTTGCCTCGGTTGGGAGATGCAAAATCAAGTGGTGCATTGGATTAAAGAAGCCCATCAGAAATATCTTCTATAACTTGCAGATCAACTCTGGTGCCAACTCTTCCATTTCTTCTACTAGGCCAGGCGATAGTTCTTTAGCACAATTAGAACACGGAATAAATAGCTCAACTCTGCCAGTACTAGCCATTCATCCTCAGGGATGAATCCATGCAACATCATCGACATTACCCGCTCAATCCATATGTGCAAATCATGACTCTTGAGATGAAATAACTTCAATTTATCAAGACTTGCTCCCCTCTTTAGATTCACTGCATACCCATCGGGGAAAATCAACTGCATTTTCACCCACAAGATAATTTCCCTCATAGTTGGCCTTCCAAGATTGAACCATGCCTTTGGATTTGTCCAGTTCTTCTTTCCTTTTGGTGGTTGCATGTTTTGTAATGGTCTATGACATAGCGCCTCCTGATCGACTCTTGCCTTAGGATTATCCTTTGACTTCCCATCTATGCCAAACAATGTACCAAAAAGTGCTTCGGTGATATTCTTCTCAGTGTGCATCATGTCGATGTTGTGTGGGCAAAGGAGGTCTTTGAAGTAAGGCAGATCCCACAAGCATGTATTGTGAGTCCAGGTGTGTTGCGAATTATACCCCTTGAAATACCCTGGGTGCTCTGGATCTGGCTCGAGAGCGTTCAACTGATCCAGGATCTCTTGGCATGTCAACGGAGGTGGTGCAGAGTCTTTCGCAACTCTACCTTTGATGAAGTTCTGCCTGTCTTTCCTGAACTTATGGCAAGGATGCAGGAATGGTCTATGCATGTCGAAGCAAGAAAACTTGCGACCAGCCTCGAGCCAACGAAACTGAAGAGCTCCCTTGCATGTGGGGCACAGGAACCTTCCATGCGCACACCAACCAACGAATAGCGCATACGCCAGCAAGTCATGCATCGAGTACATGTATCACACACGCATTATGAAGTTCTTTTTGCTAAAGGTGTCGTATGTCTTGAACCCGTTATCCCAGGCTTCTTGCATTTCGTCCTTCAGCGGCTGCATGTACACATTCATATGCTTCCCTGGATAGTTCGGCCCTGGAATTATCAACGTCAGGAAAATGTTCTTTCTTTGCATAATCTGTCCGGGGGGTGATTGAGTGGAATGAAAAATACGGGCCAACAGCTGTATTGGGTTGCCGTCATACGAAACACACTGAACCCATCTGTGCTGATGGTGACTCGAGGATGCCTTGGATCTGCTGCTTTGTTGTCATGTAATGCATCAAAGCGCTTCCACGCTTCACCGTCTGATGTGTGCACCATCATCAGCTTCCCATCTGCATCTAGTTGGGTTCTTTTGCCCGTTTTGTGCCATGTCATCTATCTTGCCATCTGTTCGACCATGAAAAGACGTTGAAGTCTTGGTACAATTGGCATATACCCAAGAACATTAACGGGGATTTTGGTTTGTGTCCTGTCACCCATACCGTTGTCTACCACAACATACCTAGATGACTTGCAAATGGGACAATAGTTCAAGTCCGCATACTGAAGCCTAAATAAGGCACATCCATTTTCACAGGCATGTATCTTCTCATGGGGCATCTTAAGAGCATGGAGGATTTTGTTTGACTGGTACAGGTTTGCAGGTAGTACGTGGCCTTTGGGTAGAAAATGTCCAAATAGTGTCATCATCGCATCGTAGCATTCTCTGCCCAAGTTGAATTGAGCCTTCAGAGCCATTATTTCTGAGATGGCATCCAGCTGACAAAGCTCTGCTCGTGGAGAGGATGTTTTGAAGACTCCGACATTTCATTGAAGGCCTTTGCAGATTCCTCCAGCTCATCGTCCGAGTCCCGAGCATCATCAAATTCTTGCACCATGTCTTCCATCCCGGTACCATGCTCGTCAGTGCAACGACAAAGCACCTCAGCTCTGGCGTGTTGGTCAGACTCACCATGAAATGCCCACACCGTATAATCTGGCATAAAATCCTTCTTCTCCAAGTGTTTGCCCATTTCATCCTCTGTCCTCTTGTGCCAATGGTTGCATTCTGCACAGGGGCACCAGGTTGTCCTCTGGCCATTTGCAAATGCGGTTCTTAGAAACCCCTTGGTTTTTGTTAACCATTCAGTTGTCATGTTTTCCTGACTAGTGTGACTGGTGTACATCCACGCACGATCACTCATCTTGCCTAGCTACTGGACACATAAGAAATATATATATATATATATATATATATATATA
>NC_041389.1:240387951-240390209 GCF_002162155.2 Triticum dicoccoides
AACATGTATATATTCATCAGTTAATGGAGTTTATCACTATTATTACGTCCATGCAACCTAGACCCTAATAGGTAAAGATAGGTCCTAATCCCACCCGAGTATGTGTAGATTGGGTTCATTTTCCCATGCTCTGCTCCGGATCCGATGCAAAATTTCGGCAGCACCTCCCCGCTGTTCTCCTGATACATGTCTTGGCAATAAGCAGAGAGGATGTGTACCCGGAGAACAGCAGGGAGGCACTGACGAAATTCCGCATCGGATCCGGAGCAGAGCATATGGGAGAACAAACCCAATCTACACATACTCGGGCTGTCCATGCATAATGTTGGACAACTCGAAAGAATCACAGTTATAAATATGCAAATGCATGCATATTTATAGATGTAACCCTTTCAAATGGGAGACACATAGTGGTCACGCATACTAATGATTGAAGACACCTATAGCTACCAAGTTTCATCTGCACAAACACCGGAATAGAGAAAATCAAGGGGGGGAGGAGATGTCATTTGTGCTAACCCCTCATAAGGGAAACAAAGTCGTTAGGTGGTATACTATACCTATTTGTTTATTAGACAAAAGTAGGGGCGGAGCTCGTCGAACACTAGACCCTTGCAGCGACGAAAAAACTGCACATTTAAATCGAAAGATGAGTTTCATAGCAATATTGCTTTTTCCGTCAACCTAACTAAATACAACAGGACGAGCAGGTTAGGGGTTCCTTGGCGTCGATAGAACCCTAAATAGCAAGTATCATCGGTGCTAGATACATGAGGCGCTCGCCGTTGAACACTAGATCCACCTCCGACAAGTGACCCCGATGTCCGGTGTCCCGCAACAATTGTTCTAGTGGCAAATGATGGTCGAACACCTTAGCAAATTTGTCTGGCAGCCTTTGCAATGAGGATTAAAGTCAAGTTTTGAAAGTTCAAACAACCAAACCGAGTTGAGTCAGTTTGGGTGTTTCAACTTTCAACACTTAGCTTTCAATCGTCATCTTAGAGGCTGCCAGACAAATTCGTGATGGTGTTCGACAGCCATCGACGCCGAGAACTATGGCTACGGACGCAGGACATGTTTGGCCACTTGTGGGATGTGGATGCAGTATTCGACACTGATGGCCACATGTATCTCGCACTGACGATACTTGCTATTTAGGGTACCATCGACACCGAGGAACCCCCTAACCCGCTCGTCCCCGCGCAAACTAAATTACTATGCATTCAATAAGCAAAACTACATTATCTGTTGCGTCTGTACATCGTCGAATATTATCACTAATACATCTCGAATAATATCATACATATAGCATCGCTTATACAACTAGAATTGTAGCGAACGACGGGTATCGGCGCAGGCGGTGGACACCCAAAGAGAAGAAACCATCACAGGATCATAGCTCCAGTGAGGTCCTTGAAGAACCTGCCAGGTATTGTCGAACCTGCCCTCCAACGCAACCATGTAGCGATGGACGTGCTCGTCCTCCTCGCTGACACGGTCACGTACTACCTCCGCGGTGTCCGAAAGCCTTGGCACCATCACTGGCCCACGCAACCGCCACAACAAGGTTCGGGTCAATGACGGGCTGGCTCCTCACCAAGCTGCACCCCCGGAAGGTAGAACCTCCTAGTACCAGCCTGGTGGAGCCCAGTCTCGTACATGGCCCCTCTAATCAAGGCCTCTTCTGCCGAGTCGACGACGAGGATGCGGGATAGGCATCATCGACGTCGATGCGGGAATATATGCTTTAACTAAAACAATAACAACAAATTTCACATGTTCAAAATCAACCAGAAACTTAACCTAAACCTAATTAATCTAAACCTAAACTAAACTAACTAAAGTAAACTAAACCTAAACTAAACTAACTAAAGTAAACTAAACCTAAACTAAACTAAACTAAACCTAAACCAAACTAACTAAACTAAACCAAAAACTTAACCTAAATTAAACTAAACTAAACCAAAACTAAACTAACTAAGCTAAACAAAACCTAAACTAAATTAGAATAAACCTAATTAAACTTAATGTAAAAAACAGAAGAAAAAAATCTCAACTTGGGACGAGGCGGGGCAGCGGGCCTGAGCAGCCAGGGCGGGTCGGTGGGTCGGCGAGGCAGCGGGTCGACGGGGCAGGCCGGCGGGGCATCTCGGGTGCGGGGGCCCAGCATGGAGGGGCAGGGCTGCCGGGCGGGGCTGGGGTGGCCTGGGGGGCGGCCGGGGAGGCGAGGCGGCCCGAGCCGGCGCAGACGGGGCGGC
>NC_041389.1:240390633-240393596 GCF_002162155.2 Triticum dicoccoides
GGGCCGGAGCGACCCGGCACGGATGGGGCGGCAAGGCGGGCCGGGGCAGCGAGGCGGCCCGGGGTGGCGAGGCAGGGCGGGGCGGCTGGGGCGGGGCGGTGGCACGTGTTAGGACGAGCCGGGGCGGCGGCGTGGGGTTGGGACGGGAAGGGAGAGAGACATGGGGAGAGAGGGGCAGGGCTGGGCGTTTTGTTAGATAGGGCACGGCTCTTGTCCGCTAACAGACGGCAAAGAGCCTAGCTAACGGACGTTAGTTTGGCCACTTTCTTTGCCGTCTGCTAGTGGACGGCAAAGATTCTTTGCCGTCAGCTAGTGGACGGCAAAGAAAGTGGACGTTAGGTGGCTCTCGCCAGCGGTCCACCCTGCCTCTTTGCCGTCAGCTAGCGGACGGTAAAGGTTCTATGCCATCAGCTAGCTGATGGCAAAGATTTTGCGGACGACAAACAATTTCTTTGTCGCCACCTACTTCTTTGCCGTCCGTTTTCATGAAGCTGATGGCAAAGACCGTCTTTGCCATCAGTTAGCAGATGGCAAAGTTCCTGATTCCAGTAGTGTAGGCGCCTCATCGCTGCATGGAGATGGGCCGATAAGCTCCAGTGAGCCACCGACGAGGAGCTCTGGTGGGCAGCCAACAAAATGGCAAGATCATTCGTGCTCGTCTGCCAACAAGAGGCAGATCGGTACGTCAAGCGTTGAGAGGCGGACGAGGCGGAGTACTGCCTCCGCGCTGGGAAGACATAGTGCACCAGGGAGCTACTGGCGAGGGGCTGCCAAAATACTGGCCAGGAGGGATTATTAGTTTTAGTATTGTTCGTTTTCAATTTTGTGCATCGTACCTAGTAGTTAAGTATCATCACGTATATGTGATGATATTATATATATTCTGTGATGAATTAATAAACAATCAATATATATATATTATGAATTTCATTTTCTATCTGTTTTTGTATACTAATTTGTAACTAGCTGTTATCATCCACATATATAGAATGGAAAGCATATATACACACATTGAACAGAACATATAAGAACGGAAAACAGAGTACACACATTGAAACAGAGCAATATTATGATTGATGTGAATACATCACGATCCACGTCGAAACGACTCAACAAAATAAAATGCGTCCATGAGACCATGACCAGCAGCCCTTGCCTACGGTAGCTCTTGGCTCTGCCTGAACTCGTGCAGGCACTTTTCCAATCGGTTGACACGCTCACGGTACATCTGGAGCGTGATCTCGAGCTCCAAGTTGGCTATTTCATCGGAGATCACCAGCTCGAGGATGCGACGGCCATGTTTTGCTACTGTGCCCGGGTGGACACCTGGGCCAAGAAGGCGGTCGAGCCTAGCGACCAGCGCGTTGGAATCGAGCGGGCCGTAGACAAGGAGAACGGTGCGACCCATGCGAACGGCGCGGGCAGGCGTCCGGTGCAAGTACAGCGCGACTGGCCTCTAGTGCAAGTACGGCGCAGAGGGCCTCTGCCCACTCCTGGCGAGGAATGGGGGTACTGATGGGATGCGTACCTAGCTACAACGCCCTGTCGATAGCAGACAAGCCTCGATGGGTCCTCTCTTGTTGTGTGGCGTGCCATGCCTCTCGCTTTGCGGTGCTCCAATAGTCTCACCGTGCAGCGAGCCGCAGCCTATCAGCGCGGACGCACCTAGCTTGCTCTGCGGCACGCCATCGATCATGTTGTGCAGCGAGCTGCAGCCTCTCGGCACTGATATGCCTATCTTGTTCCACGGCGCTGAAGCGCCATGTGCCAAGGGTCTGCTCAACCCTGGCGATGACGCACATCACGACAACGTCAATCGCGTTGCCGAGGAGCTCCTTGGCCTCAACAGGCCGTGGCGCCTGCTCGTTTTCCTTGTCGACGAGGTTGATGGCATAGGCAGCGCTTTGGTGAGTTGGCATGCTTGGAAAAGGTGGATGTAACGCCCTCGATGCGACTATATCTCCCACGTGTCGAGGCACGACTTAGAGGCATAATCGCATCGAAGGCATATGTCGCAAGTGAGGTAATCTTCACACAACCCATGTAATATAATAAGGGAAAGAGATACATAGTTGGCTTACACTCGCCACTTCACACAATTACATGAATAAAGCATTACATCATCCAGATGCAATCAAGGTCCGACTACGGAACCAAAATAAAAGAAGAACCCCAAATGCGACAAAGGTCCCCGATCGACCCCAACTGGGCTCCACTACTGATCAACTGGAACGAAACAACACAAAGGGCAAGATCTTCATCGAGCTCCTCCTGAGCTTGGTTGCGTCATCTGCACGGACTCAACGGCACCTGCAAGCTGGTTTTGGAAGTATCTGTGAGCCACGGGGACTCAGCAATCTCGCACCCGCGAGATCAAGACTATTTAAGCTTATAGGAAGGATGGAGTAATGAGGTGGAGCTGCAGCAAGCGACTAGCATATATGGTGGCTAACATACGCAAATGAGAGCGAGAAGAGAAGGCAAAGCACGGTCGAGAAACTATGATCAAGAAGTGATCCTATAACGACCTACGTCAAGCATAACTCCAACACCGTGTTCACTTCCCGGACTCCGCCGGAAAGAGACCATCACGGTTACACACACGGTTGATGTATTTTAATTAAGGTCAACTTCGGGTTTTCTACAACCGGACGTTAACAAATTCCCATCTGCCCATAACCGCGGGCACGGCTTTCGAAAGTTCAATCCCTGCAGGGGTGTCCCAACTTAGCCCATCACAAGCTCTCACGGTCAACGAAGGAATAGACCTCCACCCGAGACATTCCGATCAGACTCGGTATCCCGGTACAACGAGACATTTCGACAGGGTAAAACTAAACCAGCAACACCGCCCGAATGTGCCGACAAATCCCGATAGGAGCTGCACATATCTCTTTCTCAGGGCACACTCAGATTGTCTTAGGTGCGGGTAGGCCAACCCAGAGTTGCCCCTGGTGGCCACC
>NC_041389.1:240394324-240429021 GCF_002162155.2 Triticum dicoccoides
AAGAGCGAGCAAACTAGCATAGCAAAGATAGTAGTGATTTCGAGGGTATGATCATCTTGCCTGAAATCCCGCAAGGAAGAAGAACGAGACCATGGAGAAGACAAACGAATGTAGACGAACGGGTCCTCACAACGCGACGTTATCGGAACCAACCCGAAGAAGCAACACCGGAAAGGAGCAAAACAATCATGGTAAACAACCACCACATAAACATGGCATGATGCACAACCAAGTATGATGCATGTCCGGTTTAATGAAGCATGGCATGACCAAATGCACAAAACAATCCTACAAATTAAGTGGAGCTCAATATGCAACGAGTTGCATATTGACGAAACACCACATTCAAGTTATTTAGTTCTCTCCCGGTAATGTACCCAACAATATTAAATGTTATTAAGCATGGCAAGAGGTGAAGCATAAAAGAAACTATCTAACTAAGCAATTTAAATGGGGCCGGATATAACAAACAACAAATTCGGTAAATCCCCATATGCATTAGTAATTTATTGCAACAACAATTTAAACATATTAATTGTTGTTATCATGATGTGGATGACATGAACAAGTTTATGCAATTTTTATTAAAAGTTGACATGAGCATTATGAAGCATTTAGTCGTCATGGCGGAACAAAGAGGGTGCCACGCCAACAACTCAATGAGACGTCGGTGCAAAAGAAAGTGACGGGAGCGTGTCATGTGATGAACGGTGGGGTGCTCCCGGTAACCGGGTTCCCACGGGTTAGGAGCATGGAAACGAGTGTCAAAACGGACACGGTGCAGACAAAGGGGTGCGTCTCATACAACACAAGCATTCGTTCTCGGACGTATCTCGGTGGCTATACCTTTGTAGCGTGCAAACGGGACGGTTCTTGTTCGTAGAGGGAAGTAGACGTTCACGGGTCGACGGTAGTGGTACATCTCGTAGACGTACACGGGTCATCGTGGAGGAACTTGACATTCACGGTGTCCCGGTCTTGGCCATGGAGAGGGGCGCAGCCCACACAAGGAGGGGAGACCATGGTGAGTGCACTGGACCTGCGCGTGCAGCGGTCAACGGGGCTGGGTGCTGCTAGTCATCTCCTTCGCTAGGAGACGGAACGAAGGCGCGGCAGGAGTGCAAGCAGGGGGGATGGCGTTGGTCGTCATTGTTCGGCGCAGCAGAAATAGGGTAGGCCAGCGATGGGGGTTTGGGGAGGTCGATCCGGTCGACTCCGAGGCTTGGGCACGCCGGAGCTTCAGACTGGAGGCGGCGGGCGGCATCCACGGCCATGGCTGCTCCCGGAGCTTCGTCACAGGCGCACGGACAAAGGCACGGCACTGGAGCTCGAGGTCGATGGCGTCGGGCGCGATGGAGCTTGGTGGGCGTGCGGCAGAAGGAGCAACTCCGGCAGGACGAGGGGCTCGGCGACGCGGACTTGTGGCGCCGGCGACGGGCGCGATGGCTGCAGGCGCAGGTGCTCGAGGAGCTCCTCTCCTCGGGCGCCTGGGCGACGGGGATCTTGGTGAGGAGGAGGCGCGGAAAGGTGGCTCCGGCCAGGGGCATGGCCTGCTGGGCGGTCGGTGCGGGCGCCATGGCCGGAGGCCAAGGTAGTGGACAAGGGGTTCGGGGGAATGGGAAGCTGCTCCTCTGCGTGCAAGTGTTGGGAGGAGGACGAGGGAAAAGAGGCAGCGAGTAGGGAAGAGATCGAAAGGGAGATGGGATCGAGAAGATGGGGAAGATGGGATCGAGCGCGGGGGCTCTCCTGGCGGCGCGAGGGGAAAAACGAGAGGGAGAAGGGAGTCGGGCTAGGGTTTAGGTTAGGGAGTGGGCTGCGGGAGGCCTTGGGCCAAATGGGCCTAGCTGGACACAAGTGGCGGCTGGGCTTCTCTCTTCCTCCTCTCTCTTTTCATTAACAGGGAATTAGAAGAAAGGAAAGAAGACAAGAGAAGGTTGGAAGAAGAATTAGGGCATGTGATTAATTTCTCCGGACTCACAAAAATGCGCCCGGTCAAAGAAAAATAGGATTGGACATGATTGCAAGAATTAAATTCAAAGTCATTTGAATTTAATTGAAAAGGTTTGAACAAGGGATAGGAATTAGAAATGTCCAAAAAAATGTTGAGAATTTAGGTGGAGCTCCGGAAAATGACGAAAGGATATATGGCAAAGTTAGAGGCCAAGAATTGAAATAATAAAAGGCATTGGGATTTTTGCAAGTGTGTTATGGTGACTCCAAAGAATGGATTATTTTATAATAGCTCCACTAATATCGGGAGGATATATTATAAAGAGAAGTCATCCTTCCCTCGATTTAAATGGATCGAAGATCCATAAAATTTATTTAGTTGAGTAAGAAAAGAAAAGACATGATGGCATGATGACATGATGCAATGCACATGATGCAATGATGAATGCAACACGCAAGAAAAAGACAACGCAACAACATCGAATAACTGCATGACACCTGGCACATCGGTCTCGGGGCGTTACAACACTCCACCACTACGAGAGGATCTCGTCCCGAGATCTAGAATGGCACCGGAGGGAAAACGAAAGGGAAAGAGAAGCGGTAAAACTAAGTTGCTTCTTTTACAAATGAGTGAAACCAAAGAACCTTGCGAGGTTGAACAAATTCGAGAAAAGAATACCACGAAGGTGAACTAGGTCGAAAACACTACGTTAGAAATGAGGAACAAAGAGCATTTGCGAAAAACCTTGAGGTTGAAGGGAAGATATATATTGAAAACACGCCGGTTAAGGAAGGGGACCAAGGAAGACCAAATTCGAACAGCACTCCGGTTGAAAAGTGATACAAGCCTAGATAAGATGAAAAGAACTTGAGCAGAGGACACGACACTCTGGTTAAATGTATAAGCACGAAAAGAACCTGATCTTTGACAAACGAGATGATGGGTTGCAGAGAGGAGCATCACAATGCCTCCGGAATATAAGAAAGAGTGGAATGGAATGAACGAAGTGAAACAAGATCTTGAGAGAGCACGAGCCGATTAAAGATCACTTGAACAAGGCACCGGTAAGATCGGAGAATGATAACTGCAAACTAAGAATGAATAAATCTGAATTGATGGACTCCGGATGACAAACTGAGAAGACTCTTGAATAACTCCGGATGGATGAAAAGAATTCTCACGATCAAAACAATTATGAGAGAATGGCAACAAGCTAGCACCATGAATCTTGAAGAGAATAGAGCAAGATTAAAGAGAAACTCTTCTTCGGTCTTCAAATGATGAGAATGACAACGAGAAACACCACCAAGAATTATTGAGGCACACCGGAAGAATCAAAAGCGAAGAGGTTGAGCCAACTATGAAAAGAATTTGAAAGATCTTGGAGAAAAGCATTTGACTGATGATAACTCATTCTTACGTCAAACTTAGAGAAGAATTTAGGATAGCTCTGGGAAAATAGAAGAGTCAGGTAAGATCCTGGGAAAAGACCTGTGGGTTAGGGCCCACTCAAAAGAAGCACCGTTGAAAAGATTTAAAAGAGATGTTGCACCGGTTGAATTAAATGACTTGAATGAGATACCAATCTCGAAAGAGCTTGAACGAATGCAGAGTGGAAACACGAATCTTCGAGATATCTTGAGCACTCCGGAACAATTTAATAGCGAGAGATGGATGATTAAGAGGTGCACCGGCATAAGAAAAGCATTGGAAAAAAAAGAAAAGGAGTATGCTTAATACCAAAGCTTGAATTAAATCCACCGGAGAAGAAAAGAACGAGGAATGACGAACTTGAAGCTCCATTAGAATCTTCATGAGAATCGCCGGATAAGAACATTGACGGAAAAGAATGGAGAAACTTCCCATCAATAAAATGGATACTCGATTAAGAAATCTGAGTCCTTGAAGAAAAAGGGGTGGGAGGGCGGGAAAACAAAAACAACTTGGGACGGATGAAACAAACACCGTTGAGAGAACTGAGAGGTGATCTTGCGAATGTTGAAATGATCGGATCCACTTGAAGAGGAAGACGCTGGTTGAAAAGGATTGACAGCACAATCTCGATGATCAAGAAGGATTAGTATTCACACCGAAGTATGAGAACACCATTTAGGAAAGGTATGGATTCAACATTTGACTTCGAAGCAACTCGAATACCACAAATAAAACAAAACAAAAGATTGGCTTGCAAAATAAGCCGGAACAAACATATGATAGAGATTTCGTCCGAAGTTTTCGTGGTGGGGCCTACACTGGCTCGATCGTACAGCACCATCATGTACAAGGCAGTGCACATGACATACGAAGTGTCCCCGAGTCGGCATAGCCAAGGACTCTTTAAGACACAACGAGACCACTGTAAAACCAACCGTGAATAGGCGGACCACTAGACGTCGAACCCCAATTTCATATCATACATCTGTCGAAAAGATATCCTAAGAGCTACTTGAATTCCCACCTATGAAACTCCCGAAATTTTCCGGTTATGCAATCAGGTGTTGGGGATACAGGGGAAGCATAATATCTCACCCAAACTAGCAAATCCTACATCCAGTTGTATCCATCCTTCAACACATAACCAAGAAACCTTCGGAAATCATCTACCTCAACCTTCGAAAAGCGTCCGTTATACAAGTTATGGCGATACTCCCGTACTCACCTCAGTACTGGGTTATCGGGGTTATCTCACCAACAACTGCATAAAAGAGATTTTCGATGTCGGCGTACTAAACTCAGGTATTCCAGAACTGCAACGATAAAATTATGATGACAACACCTCAGAGCTCAACTCCCCGGGACACTTCCACTAAACCCCTGACAGGAGGCACCAAGACAATGTTCTCATCATAAAACCATCGGAACGATTCCAAGATACCCGCGTGATCCTAAAAAAAATTTTTAGTGAAATTTGAGAAGAGAAGAGTCAAAACTCTACGTCAGGATGCCTTACCAGAGCGATGAAGAGACTGGGGAGTAAAAAGAATTCCTAAACTCTCCGATATATAATTCCTAAATGACTCAAAACATTTTTCTAGACACAACTCGGCCGCTAAAAACGATCAAGCAATGGGGCTCCTAAGGTCGGGGAAGGCTCTGATTACCAACTTGTAACGCCCTCGATGCGACTATATCTCCCACGTGTCGAGGCACGACTTAGAGGCATAATCGCATCGAAGGCATATGTCGCAAGTGAGGTAATCTTCACACAACCCATGTAATATAATAAGGGAAAGAGATACATAGTTGGCTTACACTCGCCACTTCACACAATTACATGAATAAAGCATTACATCATCCAGATACAATCAAGGTCCGACTACGGAACCAAAATAAAAGAAGAACCCCAAATGCGACAAAGGTCCCCGATCGACCCCAACTGGGCTCCACTACTGATCAACTGGAACGAAACAACACAAAGGGCAAGATCTTCATCGAGCTCCTCCTGAGCTTGGTTGCGTCATCTGCACGGACTCAACGGCACCTGCAAGCTGGTTTTGGAAGTATCTGTGAGCCACGGGGACTCAGCAATCTCGCACCCGCGAGATCAAGACTATTTAAGCTTATAGGAAGGATGGAGTAATGAGGTGGAGCTGCAGCAAGCGACTAGCATATATGGTGGCTAACATACGCAAATGATAGCGAGAAGAGAAGGCAAAGCACGGTCGAGAAACTATGATCAAGAAGTGATCCTATAACGACCTACGTCAAGCATAACTCCAACACCGTGTTCACTTCCCAGACTCCGCCGGAAAGAGACCATCACGGTTACACACACGGTTGATGTATTTTAATTAAGGTCAACTTCGGGTTTTCTACAACCGGACGTTAACAAATTCCCATCTGCCCATAACCGCGGGCACGGCTTTCGAAAGTTCAATCCCTGCAGGGGTGTCCCAACTTAGCCCATCACAAGCTCTCACGGTCAACGAAGGAATAGACCTCCACCCGAGACATTCCGATCAGACTCGGTATCCCGGTACAACGAGACATTTCGACAGGGTAAAACTAAACCAGCAACACCGCCCGAATGTGCCGACAAATCCCGATAGGAGCTGCACATATCTCTTTCTCAGGGCACACTCAGATTGTCTTAGGTGCGGGTAGGCCAACCCAGAGTTGCCCCTGGTGGCCACCGGCAGCTGACAGGTTGGACCAACACTCAGAGGAGCACTGGCCCGGGGAGGGTAAAATAATGATGACCCTCAGGAGCGCGACTCCCAAGGGAAAAGAAAAAGGCTAGGTGGCAAATGGTAAAACCAATGTTGGGCATTGCTGGAGAAGCTTTACTTAAGGCGAACTGTCAAGGGGTTCCCATTATAGCCCAACCGCGTAAGGGACGCAAAATCCGGGAACATAACACCGATATGACGGAAACTAGGGCGGCAAGAGTGGAACAAAACACCAGGCATAAGGCCGAGCCTTCCACCCTTTACCAAGTATATAGATGCATTAATTAAGTAAGATATATTGTGATATCCCAACAAGTAAACATGTTCCAACAAGGAACAACATCTCCATGTTCCAACAAGGAACAAACTTCGATCTTCACCTGCAACTAACAACGCTATAAGAGGGGCTGAGCAAAGCGGTAACATAGCCAATCAACGGTTTGCTAGGACATGGTGGGTTAGAGGTTGAACATGGCAATTTGGGAGGCTGACAAGCAAATGGTAGGCATCGTAGCATTGGCATAGCAAAAGAGCGAGCAAACTAGCATAGCAAAGATAGTAGTGATTTCGAGGGTATGATCATCTTGCCTGAAATCCCGCAAGGAAGAAGAACGAGACCATGGAGAAGACAAACGAATGTAGACGAACGGGTCCTCACAACGCGACGTTATCGGAACCAACCCGAAGAAGCAACACCGGAAAGGAGCAAAACAATCATGGTAAACAACCACCACATAAACATGGCATGATGCACAACCAAGTATGATGCATGTCCGGTTTAATGAAGCATGGCATGACCAAATGCACAAAATAATCCTACAAATTAAGTGGAGCTCAATATGCAACGAGTTGCATATTGACGAAACACCACATTCAAGTTATTTAGTTCTCTCCCGGTAATGTACCCAACAATATTAAATGTTATTAAGCATGGCAAGAGGTGAAGCATAAAAGAAACTATCTAACTAAGCAATTTAAATGGGGCCGGATATAACAAACAACAAATCCGGTAAATCCCCATATGCATTAGTAATTTATTGCAACAAAAATTTAAACATATTAATTGTTGTTATCATGATGTGGATGACATGAACAAGTTTATGCAATTTTTATTAAAAGTTGACATGAGCATTATGAAGCATTTAGTCGTCATGGCGGAACAAAGAGGGTGCCACGCCAACAACTCAATGAGACGTTGGTGCAAAAGAAAGTGACGGGAGCGTGTCATGTGATGAACGGTGGGGTGCTCCCGGTAACCGGGTTCCCACGGGTTAGGAGCATGGAAACGAGTGTCAAAACGGACACGGTGCAGACAAAGGGGTGCGTCTCATACAACACAAGCATTCGTTCTCGGACGTATCTCGGTGGCTATACCTTTGTAGCGTGCAAACGGGACGGTTCTTGTTCGTAGAGGGAAGTAGACGTTCACGGGTCGACGGTAGTGGTACATCTCGTAGACGTACACGGGTCATCGTGGAGGAACTTGACATTCACGGTGTCCCGGTCTTGGCCATGGAGAGGGGCGCAGCCCACACAAGGAGGGGAGACCATGGTGAGTGCACTGGACCTGCGCGTGCAGCGGTCAACGGGGCTGGGTGCTGCTAGTCATCTCCTTCGCTAGGAGACGGAACGAAGGCGCGGCAGGAGTGCAAGCAGGGGGGATGGCGCTGGTCGTCATCGTTCGGCGCAGCAGAAATAGGGTAGGCCAGCGACGGGGGTTTGGGGAGGTCGATCCGGTCGACTCCGAGGCTTGGGCACGCCGGAGCTTCAGACTGGAGGCGGCGGGCGGCATCCACGGCCATGGCTGCTCCCGGAGCTTCGTCACAGGCGCACGGACAAAGGCAGGGCACTGGAGCTCGAGGTCGATGGCGTCGGGCGCGATGGAGCTCGGTGGGCGTGCGGCAGAAGGAGCAACTCCGGCAGGACGAGGGGCTCGGCGACGCGGACTTGTGGCGCCGGCGACGGGCGCGATGGCTGCAGGCGCAGGTGCTCGAGGAGCTCCTCTCCTCGGGCGCCTGGGCGACGGGGAGCTTGGTGAGGAGGAGGCGCGGAAAGGTGGCTCCGGCCAGGGGCATGGCCTGCTGGGCGGTCGGTGCGGGCGCCATGGCCGGAGGCCAAGGTAGTGGACAAGGGGTTCGGGGGAATGGGAAGCTGCTCCTATGCGTGCAAGTGTTGGGAGGAGGACGAGGGAAAAGAGGCAGCGAGTAGGGAAGAGATCGAAAGGGAGATGGGATCGAGAAGATGGGGAAGATGGGATCGAGCGCGGGGGCTCTCTTGGCGGCGCGAGGGGAAAAACAAGAGGGAGAAGGGAGTCGGGCTAGGGTTTAGGTTAGGGAGTGGGCTGCGGGAGGCCTTGGGCCAAATGGGCCTAGCTGGACACAAGTGGCTGCTGGGCTTCTCTCTTCCTCCTCTCTCTTTTCATTAACAGGGAATTAGAAGAAAGGAAAGAAGACAAGAGAAGGTTGGAAGAAGAATTAGGGCATGTGGTTAATTTCTCCGGACTCACAAAAATGCGCCCGGTCAAAGAAAAATAGGATTGGACATGATTGCAAGAATTAAATTCAAAGTCATTTGAATTTAATTGAAAAGGTTTGAACAAGGGATAGGAATTAGAAATGTCCAAAAAAATGTTGAGAATTTAGGTGGAGCTCCGGAAAATGACGAAAGGATATATGGCAAAGTTAGAGGCCAAGAATTGAAATAATAAAAGGCATTGGAATTTTTGCAAGTGTGTTATGGTGACTCCAAAGAATGGATTATTTTATAATAGCTCCACTAATATCGGGAGGATATATTATAAAGAGAAGTCATCCTTCCCTCGATTTAAATGGATCGAAGATCCATAAAATTTATTTAGTTGAGTAAGAAAAGAAAAGACATGATGGCATGATGACATGATGCAATGCACATGATGCAATGATGAATGCAACACGCAAGAAAAAGACAACGCAACAACATCGAATAACTGCATGACACCTGGCACATCGGTCTCGGGGCGTTACAGTGGATGTGCTACAGGCTGCACTTGTTGCCTCTGTGCGTCGCGCACCGCTTAGGTTTATGCGCAATATCATTGGGTGGCGGGAAACCGGTGAGGAAATGGCGGGAAACGGTGGCATGTTTATAAAACGCCATCAATTAATGGAAACTTAGCATAGAAGGAACATCGAGCTAGCACAAGAAGTAGATGATGATCAGATGATCGTTTATCCTAGTTAATTATGCATGTAATAGTTTACTTTGGTGTGTGGAAATGTTATGTGTGCACTAGCCACCTATGTAATTGAATGTTTGTCGCGTGTTACACACATCTTGTTTATGTGAAACGTTTCTATTCTCTTTTCTCAACACAAACAGTTTATCGGAATGAACTGTATGCCCTCCATTGCACACACCTGGATCTAGTTGAACCGTTTCTGTTGTGTTGCCTAATCAAAAACAGTTCATCCGAGTGAACCGTATGCCATATATCTCACACACCTTGATCTGGCTGATCGTTTCTTTTGTGTTGCCTAATCACAAATAGTTCATCCGAGTGAATTGTATGCCGTATATCGCACACACCTTCATCTGACTGCCTGTTTCTTTTGTTCTGCCACATCGCAAACAGTTAATTGAAAAGAACCATATGCCCCGCATCGCACACGCAACTAAAATCTGAACCGTGTTTGATGTATCCTTCATCGCAAATGTTTTGCATATTTTTTGATGTGTTTTACATCACCGTTTGCGATTAATGCATCGCACACAGTTTTGTCAAAGGGTCTCTGATCGTAGTGTCGCGTTAGCAGCATCCTGCAGTAGTGTATCATTACACTTAACGATAACTTAAGATCCAAAAAACATGGTCATCAACAACACTTGAGCCAGCCTTAGAGGCAAGACTAGGAACCTAATTTTACCGTTTATCATTCCACACGTCCATATGAGTTTTTCACTAAATCGCATATTCCAGGATCATAGGAGTTATAGCATAGAATATAAACTCTTAATTATGAACACGAAAATACAATAATACAACATTATTGCCTCCAGGTCATATTTCCAACACATTTGTGGTCCCATCCAATCATTATCAGGACCTTTCCTATATTTCATGGTCCTTAATGATGCATCTACACGATGGTCACATGTTTGCATTATGTCCACGCGGAACCATGCATCTACACGAAAGTCAAATTAGGATAATTTGCATGGACAATGCTGTAGAATTCTCTTCATGTGGTGACGGTGTCCTGGATAAGGGGGTACTAACCCAGTCGGCCCATTCTCCTCGGGTTGGGCCGACAAGCCATCGTTCGTGATCAAGATGGATTCCGAGCCATATGTAGGAGGCATGATCGAGACTATCTCTCCCGAAGACTTGACATATACTTCAAGATCTCCGCCGTTGCCTAGCTCCTAGTTGCTGACCTTGTAACCCTAGATACCCTCTCTGTTATGTATATAAGCCATAAGGTTTAGCTCGAAGAGGGGACATCAACACAAATTCATTCACCTAGCCCTAAAGTTAGAATACACATTACGATCTCAAGGTAGATCAACTCTGTACTTGATACATCTTCATCAATATAAACAGAAGACATAGGGTTTTACCTCCATCAAGTGGGCCCGAACCTTGGTAAACATCGTCTCCTTTGTACCTGTTACCCTCGATCCGAGATCCACAGCTCGGGCCCCCTACCCTGAGGTTTGCAGTTTTTCACACCGACACCGGTGCTTTCATTGAGAGTTTCGATGTGCTCACCAGAAGGACCGATGGCTCATTTGTAAATCAATTGCTCCAACGTCCTCGGGAGCGCTTTCGCTCCGGCCAGCCTTTTGTGTTCGGCAGCTTGGTCTTTTGTGCCGACTCAACAGGTCATGTGGCCTTGGTCGAGAACTACGCCCTAGGTCGGATCGTGACCTTTGGCGGCCTCGAGTACACCATGGATTCCCATGGTGAGCTCGTCTTGTTGGGATGGGCCTCCAGCCGAATCGAGAACTCGTCTAGCTCCGGAGGTTCGACCCTGGAACCGATCTCCATCACGGCGTTGTCAGAAACCCCATACGTAACTACTTTGGCCGGTGCCTGCCGTTCTCCGGCCCAGATGTAGATCTGGCCTCCACTTTGGGAATCACATCAAGGGTGGATCTGACCTCGACGCAGAATCCGGAATCACTCCTGGATCCCCTTTGCGCCGAAGACACGTCAAGTTACCAGCCGGGTATACTTCGAGTCAGGCACGCTTACAACCCAATAATGAATCAGGAGAGTTGTATCACCTCAATGAGATGCTTGACCATATCTAGGGCATGTCCATCTCGGACAAACAGACCTTAGTCTATGATTAGGTCGGACTTAAAGCCGATGATCGGGAAATTTACATCCCACCCACCACCCACCTAGTCGCCACGGTCGACGATTTAACTCACGAATTAGACTATGGTGAGGCCACGGAAATGGATGAAGATGTCATTGGCCCTGCGGAGAACACCTCACCCCTGGTAAATACCTGCAGGTGGACTGCTACATCTACTTATGATGTCTGCATGGTGGACACCCCCAATATCCCTCCAAGACATCGTCGAAGATGTAGAAGAGGCAACAATGGGGAAACTAGCGGCAATAATGCAACTGCTGATAATGGCGATGCAAAAGCCAATGACGCTGATAACCCTGAGGGAGACCGTCAACCTTCCTAGGGCAGAATGGCACACTAGAAAGATATCTCAAGGATTCAGATCCTGACGACCTCTTTGAAAGGGCCGATGGCAACTATATGCCGGAGTTTGAGGAGGACGAAAGCCTCGACACATAGGACTTTCTCATCCTCGAAGATCCCTTCGAACAAGAGCGCCTCATCGTGACGACGAGGAGCATGAAATGCAAGCAGCAACAGTTGTAAGCCAACATCGACACACTGAATGAAAAGTGGGTGGAAGTACTCTCTGCCAAACAAGACATGGAAGACCGACGCCATAGCTCGCCAAAATCATACCCACCCAGGCATCTCCTACCAGAGTTTGACGAGGAGCTCGCAGACAACCATCTATGACCCCCTAGAGGGCGAGACATACCAATTCGGGAAAACCTCAAGGACCGGCCACCTCCACGCCGCTATCGCAAGGACCCCGTAGATTACCTAGACCCTCACGACGTTCAATGTTACATCAAGGCAAACAGGGGCCCCCTCGATCCCTCTACGGACCAAGGGGACGTGCGCCCGCTGGGCTCAATAGCAATGATGCCTGGATAGATAGGAATGGCCGTGCGCAAGAACAGGCCTATTCACGGCTATCTCCCGACCTTTGACGAGATGCTCCTCGGTTCTGAGGTCTGTCTCACCCGTTCTTCTTCATAGACAGGGTGATGGAACATCAATTCCCCAAAGGATTCAAGCCCATCAATCTAGAATCGTACGATGGCACAACCGATCCAGCAGTATGGACTGAAGTTTTCCTTCTCCACATACACATGGCAGTGGAGATGATCTCCACGCCATTAAATATTTGCCGCTCAAACTAAAGGTTCCGGCAAGGCATTGGCTTAACAGCTCGCATCCTCACTCTATTGGCAGCTGGGAGGCCCTAGAACACGCCTTTAGAGCAAACTTCCAGGGCACATACGTCGGGGCTCTAGACGCCGACGACCATAGCTGCGTCACCCAACAGCCAGGCGAATCATCCTAGAAATTCTGGAACAGGTTCCTCACCAAGAAGAACCAGATCATAGACTTCTACGAAGCCGAGGCCATTGTCGCATTCAAGAATAACATCCGAGATAAATTGTTGGCCTGTCAACTGCCGAGGACTATGGCTTTCCTCACCTTGCTGATGACTCGCTTCTATGTGGGAGAGGATAGTTGGCTCGCACGCAGTTCTCACAACAGTGAGTCAGGCACCTCTGAAACATGCGATGCCAATGAAAAACCTAAGCGCAATAAAAATAAGTGCAGGTATAAAAATGGCGGAAGTGATACGAAAGACGCTGCGGTCAACACGGGGTTCACCAGACCTAAATCCGGACACAAAAAGAAGCCCTTTATAGGGAATAAAGACGAACCTAGCCAGCTCGACAAGATCCTGGATCGGCCGTGCCAAATCCACGACACCTAGGACAAACCAGCAACCGATATGAACAGTAATTGATGGTCTTTAAACAAGCTGGCAAGGTCACAGCGGAGGGTCCAGGTAAAACCCAAAACCACAGTGAAGATGAGGATGAACCTCGGCGGCCCAATAATGTAAGCCAAAAGACGTTTCCCGATGAGGTAACCAAGTTCAGCATGATCTATATTACCCATATCCCTAAAAAGGAAAGGAAGCGAGTACTTCAGGATATCTACACATTGGAGCCAGTCGCCCCAAAGTTCAACCCCTGGTCGGCTTGCCCGATCACGTTTGATAAGCATGAACATCCGACCAGCATAAGGCACGGCAGATTGGCGACACTTGTACTGGACCCAATAATTGTCGATGGTTACCATCTGACACGCGTCCTCATGGACGGACGTAGTAGCCTCAACCTCATTTATGAGGACACGGTTAAGAAGATGGGCATCGACTCATCCCGAATCAAACCAAGCACCACCACCTTTAAAGGTGTCATCCCAAGCATCGAAGCCCGCTGCACTAGAACGATCACATTGGAGGTAGTCTTCGGCTCGCCCGATAACTTCAGAAGCGAAGAGTTAATCTTCGATATTGTCCACTTCCGGAGCGGATATCATGCGCTTCTAGGGTGCACAACCTTCGCGTGCTTCAATGCAGTCCCGCATTATGCTTATCTCAAGCTTAAAATGCCAGGATCCAATGGTGTTATAATAGTCAATGGCAACACCGAGTGCCTCACTCTGGACTAAGGAGAAGACCGCGGCTTTTGCAGCCGAGGTACATGCATCTGAGGAGGTAGCCCGAAGCGACAAACACATCGCTAGCTCTTCATAGTGCACCCGGGCCACACAAATCGACCTCGGCCACATGCCCCTGTACCCTAAATGGGGATATGGGCTCCTTGCATGCCCTCTCTGGATGGGACACTATGTCCCCAGGCTGCATAATTTTGCACTCAAGATTCCTGGGCCGTCGAGGAGCCAAAACTCACCAACACGCCAGAACGGCTTGATCGAGGACCGACGCGGCTTTGAGACTTGATGTCAGTAGGCCCTTGTTAAAGAGTCTGCAATCACGACTTGTGTGGCTTAAACCACACAGGCAGACTCCTGCAAGACCCCCTTCAAGGGGCTCGACCAATAAACGCCTGAAGCGCATGAAGGACCGAGATTGCACCTGTCTTACTTAAATCACCACCGTCGGTGACTGCAAGCTGGTCAACAGCCCGGAAGCACAGATGTGCGGCAGGATGCAGCCCGGGTTCCTAAATCCTGATGTCAACACCCGCCCTGTATCTTTTTTCTTTCGCCTTTTCCTTTTACGTTGTATTCTTTTATTTCCTCTACTTGCGGTTGGGCATGCATGCACAGTCTTGAAATTATGAAATAAAGGAAGCGTGCCCTTTAAAGGTCCTTATAATATTTCTTTATAACCATGGCCCCTGCGCTGCAAAGAAGTTCTTTAAAAAGATACAATTGTACTACAAGTCTGAAGTATTCGGCGTCTCAGATTTTGGCTTTATATGCATCAGTTTCGAACCTAGATTTCGGTCAATAGTTGGGTTGCCCGGCTTCTATGTTTACCCCTTACGTTCCTGGTGAATTTGGCTAAGGGTGTAACGAGAGAAACACTACGATAATGCCGCCAGGTTAATTAGAGAGCACCTCAGTGGAGAAAGCCAAAAACTGACTATCTAGGTTGGCGCAAACTGGTCGGCCATCCATAGCCGCGTTAAGCGATGTGACGATAGATATCACCCATGTTAAAAGGAAGGGCTTTACTTTCGAGCCAAAGTGCATGATGGCTTAGACCTCGGCCTACCAGGCCGGCCACTTCCCATACCAAGGGCTGGTCATCAGCCCCCATAGTCAAACTCCTAGGACTACTAGAAATCTCTCAAGCCACTATAGTCCGATTGCCTCGTTCCTATATGTAGAAAACCACCTCCGGGCACCGAGACATCGGCTAAGAGTCAAACCTGCATCTCGAAACACCCTTTGTATAATCTACATGGGGGCTGAAGCCGACGACTGGCCACTTTCAGTCTAAAATAGTCACACCGGAGGTAAAAATAATTGAAAAAATCACATGGAATTTGAAGCCATAACCATTCAAGCAAAAGATAATGTTTGGTACATTCCATCACTTCTGCATTCTGAAGTACTACCAAATAATACAAAGTGCCTTTTGGACAGATGGCTTCGGTAACCCGAGCTCCCTCCTCCACCCCGGGAAAGAACTGCTCCGCGGTGCGAAGCTTATCAGCAGGAGGACCCACGACGACCTTCACTGCATCAACCTTCTGGAAGTGCATATTCACACAGGCATACGCCCTCCTTGCTCTTTCAAAGCACGTGGACCTCCTCCAACTGTCCGCACGCACGACAGCCACCCGCGGGCGCACCACTGGGCTGAAGAGACTGGTGGGAAGGGCATCGGTAGGCCATAGATCAACATAGAGGTCTTCTAGCGCCGGCCTCGCGCTCCTCCAGGTGCTTCACTCCATTGTTCAGTAGCTATGATGCCGGAGACCCCGAGAATTGACCCCAGAAGGCCTTTCACCTCCTAACCCGCCAACTCATCGAAGTGAGCAATGACATCCGCCATGCTCTGTGGAAGATCCATGAAGACCTCTGCAGAAGCCAGCTGGGTGAGGTGGATGCACCCCTTGCTGCCAAAAACACACTACAGTAAGTATTGCTTACCCGAGGTGATTTGCTCCAAATGCTGGAGCACCTCGCGGTCCGCCCAGGCCGCGGTCTTGAGATCGGCATGGGAAAGCTAGAGCGTTTTAAGCTCCTCCTTTATTTACTGTCCTTCCGCCTGAAGCTTGTCGCATGCTTCAAACACGCCCTTTAGGGTCTCTTTGACCTCAACTAACCGCACATGTTCCTTGTCTCCGGCCGTATTTTGGTGGCTCGGGCCTTCTCCGCTTCCACGGCTGCAGCCTCATGCTGCTTCACCTCCTGCCGAGCTATTTTGGGCTCGGCCTTGAGCTTCTCAAGTTTACACCAGGTCGAGGTCCTTCTGGGACCTCTCGAGCTTCCGGTTCATCTCCGCAATTTCCTCGGAGATGGATTTCGGAACTGAGGTCGAAACTTAAAAGCAAAAATCCTTGTTACAAAGGCAAAAGTTGAAGTCCCGGGGCGACTGCCTTAAAGCGGCGCCCTGGGGCTGCATGACATGCTCCTATCAGTTTTTCACAACCCTAATGCTGGTTTCTTGAAACCAACTTTGGGATTGGGGGCTACTCACGCACTAAGCCGTTTAGAAGGCCATGGTGTTATATCCTCGAAAGAGTACTTAAATCAATAAGCTCAAACTGAACACATTAAACTTGGTGCAAGGGTTGAAGCATACCTCAAAGATTGTAATGAGGTTCTTAAAAATCTCATGTGTGTCCGCCCCATGGACCGGAAGCCCAGCAGCACCGCGCCTATCAAGGCATGATGCTCTTCCTTAATGGAGGAACCCTTTAGGGTCTCCTCCATCTCCTCGCTCCACCCCACGCCAGCCCATCCTTGGGCAGGTTGCGGGGGAGGATAGACGACCTCAGACCCAGGCGTCGATGCGCTGGTCCGAGTAGGCTCCACCTATGGGGGCGGGGCTAAAGCAGATGTCGGCTGGACCGATGACAGGCCCAACCCCTGTTTGACGACCTCCGGGTGCTTCTCCCCCGGGTCTTATTGGGCCGAGGTGTCGACCTCGGCCATGACGGCCACCTCCTCGACCCTCGTCATGTTGACGTCGGGGGCCAGGGTGGATGTCGCCTCCCCTAGCCCTTCATGTGCTGGGGGAGAAATGGCAGGCTTTGGAGTCCCGCTAGCTGATGGCAACCCGCTCGAGGAACCGCTAGGGATTACCCTTGGTGGACTGCGTAAGAATAGATGCTTTATGAGTCTTTCATGGTTAAAGAACTTGTCGAATAAAAGGACATGATATAGAGACGACAGCTTAACCTCGAGGCGCTGGTTTCTTCCTCCCCGTCGCGAGAAGGTATTCTTCTGAGTCGTTGAAGAGCTTGACTCTCTTCGGCAACTTGTCGGCGGCTCTGGTTGAGGTCCTCCTTGGCCTCTTTAAGCCCTTAGGTTGCATTCAGACATCGGCGACCTCCTCTGACGCTTCCCTCTTCCCTTTTGGGGAAGGGATCTCGTCAACATCACCCTCCTCTGCGTCACCGTCATGGGTTGTGGAGGCGCAGGTCTCTTTGGACCTAGTGGTCGAGGTCTCCCCGGTCTGACTCGCAAGCTTGCCCTTTTGGGACTTCGTCCCTTTGGGGGCCACCATGTGTGGCTCCTCGGCTAAGAGTACCGCGAATAGTGGGGTCATGGGCTCCTCTGGTAGTGGAGCTGGGCACTGCACCCCTTGCACCCAAGTCAACCACTTCTGGAAAGCATCAAGTGTAAGGATGGATTCGTTAAAATCGACTCCTCAATATAGAGGATAGAGATATAGACTAGTGAGTAAGATCACTTATCGAGGGGGGCGCTTCATAGCCGTCCTTGAGCCGTGGTCCTCCCCTTCTTTGGGGATCTTGTCCTTGGCCAGCTTCATGAGCTTCGTCCACATGGCAGCCAAGGTGGAGCGAAAGAAGGCGGTGAGGGGACCCATGTCCTCGGGCTTCTGCACCCACATCAGGGTAGCTCGAAGTTGGAGAGGGAGCATGCGACGATTGAGCATGACGTTGATGACATCGGCAAGCTCGATCTTCCCCGTGGTGGACCACCATTTGAACCTTTTGACCAGGGCCTCCGCCTCCTTCGAGTTCCCCCAGGCGACACCCTTCTCCTTCCAGGACTTGAGCTTCTTTGGAGGCCTGGCTGAGAAGGTTGGGACCTTGGGCTGGCCGGGGGCGAGCAGTTCGGTGATGTAGAACCACTGCCGTTGCCACGCCTTCACTGTTTCGATGAAGGTGCCCTTGAACCACTCAGCCCCCTAGTTCTTGCTGATCATGGCCTCTCTGCACTCCGCGAGATTGGAGTCACTAGACTTAGACTTGATTCTGAAGATCTTCGGCCATAGGACAAAGTGGAGCTCACAGCCGAGGAAGGCCTCGTAGACTGTAATGAAGGAGGCGAGGTGGAGGATGGAGTTCGGGGCCAGATGATGAAAATACAACCCCTAGTAGAACATCACCCCGCGCACAAAGGGATGGAGTGGGAACCCCAGCCCTCAGACAAGGTGGGGGACGAAAAGTACCTACTCCGCACCATTGGGTGCAAGCACCTGCTGGCCGGCGGCGGGAGCACGGGCGGCAACGTTGGTGGTTAGGTACCCCGCACTGCGCAGCTCCTGGATGGTGCCATCTGTTATTATGGAACCATCCAGTGCCCTTGGAGGTTCTCGTCCATGGCTGTTGAAAGAGGATGGACACGCTGAAGGAAAATGATGCGGGATTGGATCTGGGCGTTGAAGCTAGTCTAAGCAGTGGACAGGGAGAATGGGAGCATGGTCAGTTGCGTTGTCCTCCCATTTACTCTTATAGGCATGTGAAAGGCCAAGAGCCCCCTCGCTACACCGATAAAATCGCTACTCGCATCAAAGATGTTGTTGAGCATATGGGGGAAACAAAATCTCGATGATAACCCTGAGAAAATGGGCACGATCTCTGCCTCGAAGGGACGTGCCAGTAAAAAGTTTGCCTCAGGCCACGATTTGGGGGAGAAGTAATTGCTCGACCTATCGTGCGGTGAGTCGTTTCGATAAAGTTGTCAGACTATGTGGAACCATTCACACCGAGGTGCTTGGCCTTCAAGGCTAAGCTTTCCAATCTATTTGGGTGAAGGGGACATGTTCGGTCGGGCTTCAGTTGGAATCGCTCCTTTGAAGGAGTGGTTCAAAAATCACAAGGAGGAACTCGTCTGGAGAGCCAAGGACTTCGGATCCAAGGTTCTGATTAAATAGATCATCCTCAGCATAGAAGACCAGTTCGGGGGCTACTAACGGTTTCCTGGATAAGGGGCTACTAACCCAGTCAGCCCGTTCTCCTCGCGTTGGGCCGATGAGCCTTCATTCATGATCAAGATGGATTCTGGGCCATGCGCAAGAGGTGTGATCGAGACTGTCTCTCCTGAAGACTTGACGTATACTCCAAGGTCTCTGCCGCCAACTAGCTCCTAGTTCCCGACCTTGTAACCCTAGATACCCTCTCTGGCGTGTATATAAGCCATAGGGTTTTTCCCGCAGAGGGGACATCAACGCAAAATCATTCACCTAACCATAAATTTAGATCACACATTATGATCTCGAGGTAGATCAACTCTGTACTTGATACATCTTCATCAATATAAACAAGAGCAAGACGTAGACTTTTACCTCCACCAAGAGGGCCCGAACCTAGGTAAACATCGTCTCCTTTGTTCCTGTTACCCTCGATCCAAGATCCACAGCTCGGGACCCCCTACCCTAAGGTCTACGAGTTTTGACACCGACATGTGGTTTTAATGATTATTGCATGGCCCTGGGGATTCAACTTCAACTCTTTGTTCTATATCCATACACAAATGGTTTTGGTTGAATCATTGATCAAACTCATTACAAGACCTTTGTTAATGAATTGCATCTTGCCAACCTCTTGTTGGGATAATGCAATTTTACACGTTACTGACTTAATACAATTGAGAGGTATTGCATATCATAGTACTTCTGCTCTGCAATTGGTACATGGAAATCCTCCTAGCATTTCCCATCTACATATCTAATGTGACGCATACATCTCGATCTCACCACCACAACAAACATCCACGGGCCCACATATGAACCTGGGGATCTATCTAGGGTACAATTATCTTAGATCGCCAAGTACATGTAACCAGTACCTGGGATCTGTTCATAGCCCATCACGCTGATTGCATATTTATTGAGGAACAATTCTTCACATTAGGGGAGATTTCAAGTACCAGAAAGAATGCCCGAAAATTATTTGGAATGCTCAAGCCATTTAATCCTTTAATCCATGTAACCAAGCGACCAACTCCAAGTTCAAGAGATCATTAGTTTGCAACATTTTGCAAACAATCTATCAGATTCATTTACTAATCTAGAACATCTTACAAAGTCTTTAAATCCAGCCAAAAATGCACCCTAAAGGGTGGAGGAACCAATAAAAACTACTCAACTCCCCATTTCTAAAAAGATGGGGAGTAGTACGACATTTGACCCAGAACTAGCTTCCAGCAAGCATCAAAGAAAATTAGGGAGAAAAATCCTGGGCATAAGTAAATGAAAGTCAACTTAGCATTGCCAAGCACCTAATTGGTAGTATACGCCAGTGGAACGGCAAACTCCACAACTCATATTTTGTTTGCACACAATGGTTGGTCCATTGGGATACTCAGATTCACGCGTATTGTGAAATCACGGAGAGTCATCAAGGGTGTAGGAATTTTGACCAACTATATAGATTTTGGAGAATCTTTGATCCACATGTTTACTATTGTTGATTTTTTTGCTACAATCGAAAATACTCTTCTTAATGATCATGATCCAAGACTTACGTTTGGTGCCAAAATCACTCCAACTTGCCATAGTCAAAGGATTGCAATACAAGCAAAAGTTGCCTCGTTTAACAAAAGGAAGGTTTTCGCTGAAGCAATACCAACACCTCCCAAAGTTCACCCTATTGGATTCAATTGGGGTTTCCTCTGGAACAAAATGAGAATAATAAGGTGGTGAGATATAAAGCATTGCTCGTACGACAAGGTTTAATGCAGAAACCTGACATTGTTTCAATGAGACATATTCTCCTGTAATGAGTGGATGAACATCATGACCACATATCTTTACAGGTCACTAGGTTCAAACATATACATTAAGGTTCCTAACGGAATCACTATTCCGGATAAAAGTGCAAAACATAACTTGTATTGTGTAAAGATGAACAAGTCATTATATGGCCTAAAGCAGTTGGGATAAATGTGGTACAACTGACTCAGTGAGTTCCTTCTTCAGAAAATTTACTCCAACAACATTGATTGCCCATGCGTCTTCATCAAGAATTCTTCTACGTGATTTTGCATCGTTCAAGTGTACCTTGATGATCTTAACATCATTGGCAACACACAAGAACTTGATGAAGCTTGCAATTACCTAAAGGTGGATTTGAGATGAAAGTTAGCGGTAAAACCAAATTTTCCTTGCATATTCAACTTGAGCACCTCCCCTCAAGAATCATGGTACAACAAGTTGTCTACATCTAGAGAACATTGGATACATTTAATATAGACAAATCCTACCCATCTAAGACTCCCATGATGGTTCATCTCTAGACTTTGAAAATATCCATTCATACCAAAGGATGATGGAGAAGAGATGTTGGAGCCCGAGGTTCCATATCTCATCGTCATTGGAGTGCTCATGTATCTTACAAATTGATGATACCCGACCTTGAATTTGCAGTGAATCTACTCGCTAGACACAACATAACTCCCACTAAACACCATTGGTCAAGAGTTAATAATATCTTTCAATATCTCCAAGGTACAAAGGACATTATCCCATTATTCTTTTTCTAGAGAAACAATGACTCTAATATGATTTGATACACACACTCTAGATATTTATTTGATTTCCATACTGTCAGATCGCAAACCGGCTTTGTGTTCCTAGATGGTAAAACCGCCATATCATGGAAGTCTTCAAAACAAAATCTTGTGGTAACATCTACCAACCATTCTGAAATAATTTCATTAGAGGAGTCATCACGCGAAGGCGTGTGGCTTTACAAAATGATAGACTACATATAACAACCATATGAAATTGGTTCTATCGAATCACTTTAACATTATCTATGAGGATAATGTGGCTTGGGTTGCACAAATGCAAACATGATATATCAACAACAATATCACTAAGCCTATTGCCGCTAAGTTGTCCCCCCCCCCACGAGCTTCAGAAAAGCAGGGAAATAAGCATCTTGCAAATTAAATCATGTGAAAATCTTGCTGATTTATTCACCAAGTCTCTACCAGCTTGTAAATTTTGGAAATACATTCGAGAAATTGGTATATGATGACTTTATAACTTGAAAGAATCAGGGGTTTATCTTCCTGGACCGTTTCTGTTCACAGCATCATATTACACTCTTTCCCTTTGTTAGTTTATGTTTCCAGTCCTAATGAAGGGTTTTAATGAAGAATTTTTTTTGGAGGAGAGTCGTTTCAATATGATGATGCTTCAATTGACAATCTTTCGAGATGATGATGCTACCTAGACAAGCGTAGATTAGGGGGAGTGTTTCAACTTAATTAAACACACTTACTTAAAAGGAAATCATCCATTGTCACAACCGAGGTGGGACTATATCCCTAAGGAGACACAATGTCTCTTTTCTAGCAACCTTCGTCCCTTTGTACCATCGCATCATTTTGGGACATATATATTGTAACAAACTATTGATTAACACAGCGGCTCATTTGCTATTAATTCTACTTCTCTCATTTTCACCTTCGAACAATTTGGAAGCATTGTGGTGAAAGTAACATAATGGGTATTGGTCATCCAACTCAGAGGAGAGCTAAGGTTTTCCTTGGTCGCCTTATTAGAGACCAGTTGCCTTCCGTGGATAATATTCTAGAAAGACATGGTCCTAGTAATGGGAGTGTAGGCTATGTGGACAATTGGAGATAGAAAAAACTAGGCTTAGCTAAATTCATTTAAAGACGCGTTAGGGATTTGTTGGGGTGCAACTGAATACTTCTAGCTTTATTGAGTTCTTTGCATTTATTGAGGGAACCTTATGGTAGACTAGATATATATCATTTGGCGGGGATACAAACTTAACCCTAGTTGTCGGGGGGCTCACCTCTCCATCTCCACCTTGGATCATCACCTTCCTCTCCTCCATCGACCTCACCAATGTCGAGGGAGAAGATCTGGTGGTATTAGTAGTTTTGGGTTCTTCCCCATAGTTACGGTTGCTTAGTCACTGGCGCTTCGGGCATGACTGCGGTGGCAGAGACGATTAGTACTGATCATTCTGGCGAGGCGACATCAACGTCCAAGATTCAGAATAATGTCCTTGCCCCTTTATCCTGTTCTAGAAGTGCATGTAGTGTCGTGAGGGTGTGTGGAGGTGTGTCTCCAGCACATCTGTTTGGCTCTGGTCGGTTTGCCAGATCAGTCCGGCTTTGACTAGAGCTCGTGGTTGTTGGTGTGTTTGTTGTTATGGTCCTTTTTGGTCTATGTTTTTTTGTCAGTGGAATTTTCCTTTTGATCTTTGTGCCATTAGCATGTAGACCTCCTGATGACCAGTTATTGAAATATTTGTCTGGCTCTAGTGAGGGAGGAGCGATGATGGTGGTGTAAGAGGAATAGAGGATATAGGACTGGCATAATACGGTGCATGTTATTTTGAGCCTCTCGAGCGGTTTATATAGAGTACATGGCTTGGAGGGCAAGAAGCCTCTCCAGAAATAAGGTAGGAGATGATTACAATTCAGAGTCTACCAAATACAAGAGATATAACTATATACTCTAACACCCCACCCCACAGTCGTAGTGGTAGCATCGCATACAACAAGAGCATCGTGAACAGTCAGACTGGAGAGAAACCAAAGGTAGAAGCTGACATGCTGACATCCCCTCTCAGTCATAGCAGGAACATCATGGATGGTGTCGCACTGCGGGCTGATGTCTACTACACAACTTATTCTTGTAGAGTCGTGTTGGGCCTCCAAGCGGAGAGTTTTGTCGGACAGTAGCAATTTTCCCTCAAGCGGATGACCTAAGGTTTATCAATCCGTGGGAAGCGTAGGATGAAGATGGTCTCTCTCAAACAATCATGCAATCAAATACAAGAAATCTCTTGTGTCCCCAACACACCCAATAGTCCAATATAATGATAAATTGTATTGGTGCACTAGTTCAGTGAAGAGGTGGTGATACAAGTGTAGTATGGATAGTAGATATAGGTTTTTGTAATCTAAAAATAAAAAACAGCAAGGTAACAAGTGAAAAATGGAGCACAAACGGTATTGCAATGCTTGAAAACAAGGCCTAGGGTTCATACTTTCACTAGTGCAATCTCTCAACAGTGCTAACATAATTGAATCATATAACAATCCCTTAACGCGCGACAAAGAATCACTCCAAAGTTATTATCTAGCAGAGAACATAAGATGAAATTGTTGTAGGGTATGAAACCACCTCAAAGTTATCCTTTCTGATCAATCTACTGAGCCATTCCTATGAGTGTCACACACAGCCCTAGAGTTCGTACTAAAATAACAACATATGACACACATCAATCGACTCTAATGTCACCTAGATACTCCAATGTCACCACAAGTATCTGTGATTCAATTATATGATATGCATCAAACAACTTAAGATTCATAATATTCAATCCAACACAAAGAACTTCAAAGAGTGCCCCAAGGTTTCTACCGGAGAAAGAAGGATGAAAACGTGCATTAACCTCTATGCCAAGATTACCCCAATGTCACCACGGGAATCCGCAAGTTGCACTGGTATGCGTCATTGCTATACAAACAGTGTTTAACCCCTTTCCACGATGGCATTTGGAACCGTCGCCAAGTGAGTGTGGGAAATAGGGGGGTCCTTTCCACATGATCCAGAAACTGTCGGGGATATGCCCTCCTGGCACACACAGTCGGCAGAATGAGGTCGTGTGTGATCGGTGAGCGAGCAAATACGGTTATACGTATAGTAGTGCTAAAAAAATACAATTATATAGGCGAAATCATTTCCGGTTGTAAGTACATCCCACACAGTCAGCCCCGCTAAATGTTTTCCACACAGTCCATCCAAGGAATACGTTTGCGATGCGCACAACATCACAAACAGTCAATAATTTCGAAGCGTGTGTGATAAGGTGACTATCGCAAACATTTAATAAGAAAGAACTGTGTGCGATGCTGTTGTTAATTGCACATGTTTTTTTCTTGGCTGATCGCGTGTGCAGTGGAGATTGATCGCACACTTTTTTTCCTGGCTGATCGTGTGTGCGGTGGAGATTGATCGCACACGTAGTGGATCCTAGAAACGTGTCTGATCTCCATGTCTATCACAGATGTTTCACTTTAGCAAACTGTGTACAGTGTAATCCCTAATTAATCCCTAATCTAAAAATCACATTTTTGAATTTGAAAGTAGGCAATCACTTATTTCATATCCAACCAGGTTTATTACAAATATAGGTTCAACCACGAATGCATAATTCGATGCATAGGTACATATACTGAAGAACTACAGAAGCACCAAGTAAAGAATGATGAACCACAGTTGTACTAAAGACTATAAAGAGAGAGGTGAAAGACATTCTGGTTGCTGGAGAAGCTGACGGGGAATGCCCATATTTTGCCCTCCTCCATGCGTAATGCGCGCACGACTGTCGGCCAACCCCTTGTGATGGTTGCCCGTCCATCCTTCACTGCCTTCATTATGACTTCTCGATGCTCATTGTAGTCTGGATGAAATACTTTAATCTTCATTGCATGTCCACCAATCAGGTACTTTGCAAGGTAATCTTGAGTGAACTGCTTCGGGAACCACTGCGAATGAAAAAGATTCAGACATTGTTGTCTAACAACTCATTATGGGTAGTTAAAAGAGGCTGCAGAGTTTGTAGTTACCATCATACAGCTCACTGTTGTGTTGGATAGAGCATAAACAAATAATTTGCTTGCCACCATTCCTATTTTTTTGCTAATAATCCTTATCAGTTTCCTCACTTGATGCTTTTCATGAATATCTCATTGCCCCATACGCAAAAAGGGTCGATGCATGGATCCTTGCCAAGGGCATATGTACCTACAAGCAACAAGTCAATATTAGAAGCTAACAAGTGTCCAGGCCTGGATCTATATGCACTACATTATGGAACGATGGGGGAGTACAAGCCGAGGGATGAAGCTAACCTCGGCGGAAAATGGTGGCCACTCCCGTTGTTGTCCTGCTTAAGTAGTGGAAAGGCATGATAAGTACGGCAACCTTAACATCAAACAATATATCAAAGGTAAACAATATCATGTCCAAATGATAGCTTGAATGTGTTGGTTTCAGCATGCTATTAAAACATATATAATATGGAAGGCAATGTTACTTACAGCACGCTTAACAGCCATCAAATATTGCAATTCAAACTGGTACCGTTGAAAATGAATAGAACGTAGGTAATGCTTAAACATCACTGGATAAATGTGTAAAACCAGAATAAAGGGCATGTGTTAACTGCACCAGGCATAACTGGAACCAAATATAGCCGTTCAAACTAGTATTGATGCAGTCGAGCGGCACGGTTCTGACTTGCACATAATGAACAACACATTGTGAATGACTGAAATAAACAAGGCATAAATGATCAGTATAACAACCAAATATAGGCATTGAAAACTGGACAGAGTCTCACTAGAACCAACCTAACAAGCAAATAAAGATAAACAGGGCATATACTTCAAAACTGGACAAATGTTCACTCCAACCAGCCTAACAAGCAAATATAGATAAACAAGGCATTTGCTTGAAAACTGGACAAATGCTAAAAAAGTAACCTAACAACCAAACACAGATAAACAAGGCATCTACTCACTATAAACAACCAAATATAGCCATCCGTGAAACTGAAGTGGACAATTCATACTTAAACATCACATAGCCCTATTGAATAATACATTTTTTGCATAACTGAAATAATTAAACACGACACAGTTATAGCACCGCATGACAAATGCTACTACAACAAAGGGTACGGGTTTGCAAGCTAGAAAAGGTAAGATTTGCTGATAGGATGTTGCCTCACATTTCATGGACGGGGTCCTTCCAGTTGGAAGAGCACAGACCCATGGTGGAAGAACCTTTGTGGGTGCCCTCCTCGTGGTCGTGGTCGTGGCCGATGAGATCTGACTTGGCAATTGAGGATTCCAAGCCGCCGCCGTAGAATGTGTCCTTCAGAAATGACAAAATGGGCTTGATGGCATATAAGGATCGCAAATCCTTGACCGCTTGGCAGAGGAGATCAGCGGCAGGGCCGTCTAAGAGATCGACAGCGGTTGAACCAGAGGGGTTGGGGATGGACCATGTAACCTATGACATGGCCCGCATGAAGCCGTCGCTATCGACAAGCTTGATGTCGTAGCTAGCTTTCTCGAGATACAGTAATACGCAAGCCCGCTGACATGAAGCCTTTGACATGGCAACATAGTCAACGTCTTCGCCGGCTTCCGTGGTGACGTGTTGCTCCAGGATCGACAGGTCGGGGCCAATGGCGGCCACCTCGCCAACGTACGCCGGAGTGGCCATGATAAACCACTTCTTGGCCGAACGCTCGTAGGGCTCCTAGGGATACGTGGTCGAGCTTAGGCTGCGACATTCTGGAGCAGGGGATGTGGATCTGGCGGGGAGGGACACCGCAGGCCTCATCTAAAAAGTAAGGGGAGTGGGGCAACGGTATGGGAATCATTGGGTAACCTGAACTTTATTATCTAAGCTAGGAGGAACAGGCAAACCGGCATGGGTTGGCGCCGGCGCCAGCGGCGGCCACGAGCTAGGGTTTGAGGGGGGCGGGTGGGGGACTGTGGTGGGTATCGGTGTCAAAACCGGCGGATCTCGGGTAGGGGGTCCGATCTGCGCGTCTCAGGCTGATGGTAACAGGAAGCAAGGGACACAATGTTTACCCAGGTTCGGGCCCTCTCGATGGAGGTAAAACCCTACTTCCTGCTTGATTAATATTGATGATATGGGTAGTACAAGAGTAGATCTACCACGAGATCGTAGAGGCTAAACCCTAGAATCTAGCCTATGATGATTATGATTGTAGTTGTGATCGGCCTTCTAAGGACCAACCTCTCTGGTTTATATAGACACCGGAGAGAGATAGGGTTTACATGGAGTCGGTTACAAGGAAGGAAATACAATATCCGGATCGCCAAGCTTGTCTTCCACACAGAGGAGAGTCCCATCCGGACATGGGACAGAGTCTTGAGTCTTGTATCTTCACGGTCCAATAGTCCGGACGATGTATATAGTCCGGTTGTCCGGATACCCCCTAATCCAGGACTCCCTCAGTAGCCCCTGAACCAGGCTTCAATGACGATGAGTCCGGTGCACAGTCTTGTCTTCGGCATTGCAAGGCGGGTTCCTTCTCCGAATACTCCAAAGTACCTGTTACGATGAATAGTGTCCGGCTTCCCATCAATGTTGTACTCCTCGGCTTCAGTGCCTCAATAATGACCATCTCCACGTGTCGAGCGAATGCGAGGAGCCGAGGCATTTTTGCATTTGCTACCCCTGATCCTTCGGGCTGACCGTCTATTTGAAGAGACGGGGATTCTCAGATCCAAACCTCACTCTCCCCCCTCGAGCAAGCATCCAACAGAGCGCTCCAGAAAAACCATTCCAACATGGCCGGTCGTCGCAGCTCTTCTGCTCGCTCTCCTCGCTCCAAGCCGAGGGACTGGGAAGAGTGTTCAGTTCCTCATAGCCATTTGATAGAGTTACAAACCCAAGGGTTTCTCCCACCGGCGTTCATGGTCCCCGTCCGAGCCGGAATAGCCACCTATAACGGCGGGAAACAGGCGGGGGGATCTCCTAATCCGTCTCCAGAGGAGCGAATATGCCTTATCCCGCATCTGCGAAGGGGCGTCGGGTTTCCCATCCAACCGTTCCTTCGCGGGCTCCTAGAGTTCTACGGCCTCCAGTTGCACAACTTTACCCCTGCCTTCGTACTACATATAGCAGGGTACGTTGCCTTTTGTGAGCTATTTCTAGGCTGCGAGGATCACTTCGGGTTATGGAAGAAGCTGTTCTGCCTTGTCCCCCGCAACTAGGGAGAATCCCCATGTCAAGTGGGCGGGGCCAAAGTATGGCGCATTGCCGAGACCGGATTCCTATCCGGCACTCCCAAGAAGGCACCAGAGAACTGGCCTTCAGAGTGGTTTTACATTGATGACGTTCCCCTTCCGGATCCAGTCCGGACAGTTCTCCCCAAGTTCAGTAACGCCCCGCCGAGGGCACGTCTAAGTTGGCGCCCCCGGGGCCCCCAAGAGGAGGATACCAGTGAAATACATTTCCTGATGAGCACGATAAAGTTACTGGCCAAATCTGGACTGACGATAGTCGAGGTTATGGCAATATGTGTAATGCGGGGAGTGCAACTGCTTCAATATCGGGGGAAGCCCATGTGGCACTTCGATAGGGAAGATGATGTCACCCGCTATGGCCGTAAGGGTCCGGACTCCGCCACTGCTCTGGCAAGGATATTGTCCGATTTATACAAAGGGGAAGAGGAAGAATTCCTTCACATTAAACCGCGGGATGGATTCTCCATGTACAACCCCCCAAATTGGGTAAGTCGTCATTCCTTTCCCCGCTTCACTTATTGTGGCGTTCTTCGCTAAGATTATCTGCCTCGATATTTCCGAGCAGGAACTGAGGAGGGCCGTAGAAGGAATCTCCAGCCCCTCCCTGCAGCCACAGGACCCCGGAAGGGCCCTAGATCTAGGACTCGAAGAAGATCCGGATATTACCGTGGAGCTTGTCAACGGGATATTTTATCAAGCGAGACGCGATGGCGCCTTAGTGGCCATTATTGCTGACTCATTGTAAGTATCGCAGTGTGGCGTCCATTGTAGGGCTCAATTGTGTCCCGATGGAAGCTGTCTTCGTGGGGTCCGTTGGATGGACTTGGAATTTGACTATCTCATCTGCGGGTTTAAATGAGGTGGACTTGGATCGCTTGTCGAGTATCACGTCGTCCCTGTCCACGGTGGCCCGCAGTGTTGTTAATTCTTCGGCTGCTAGGGCTTCGGATAATGCTTCCAGGGCTAGTGCTGCGGTTTTGTTTTCGGCGTGAAGTGCGACGTCTGGATCACTGGCTAAAGTGATGATTCCATTGGGTCCGGGCATTTTAAGCTTCATGTACCCGTAATGGGGTATAGCTTGAAAGCTTGTAAACACGTCCCGCCCTAGAAGGGCGTGGTATCCGCTGTTGAAAGGAGCCACTTGGAATGTGATTTCTTCGGACCTATAATTCTTCGGGGTGCCGAATACTACATCGAGTGTGATTTTTCCCGCACACCGCGCTTCCCGACTAGAGATAATCCCCCTGAAGGTTGTGCCGCTTTGTTCAATTCGGCTTTTATCAATTTCCATCTTGTTAAGTGTTTCTTCGTAGATCAAGTTTAATCCGCTTCCGCCGTCCATGAGTACTTTAGTGAGCTGAAAGCCGTCCACGATTGGGCTAAGGACCAGAGCGGCTGGTGCCCGGACAGTCTGGAATCGAGCTTCGTCACTGGCATTGAAGGTTATAGCAGTGTCGTTCCACGGATTTATTTTTGCCACATGGCAGATTTCAGCGGAGCTTCGACGAGCTCGCTTGCGCCTATTGTTTGAGGCAAAAGTCTCGAAGACTGTTAGTACCGTATTGTGTTCTTTAGCGGGATAGTGTTCTGCTTTATGGCTTACAAGGAGATCCTCGCCACTTTTTGCTACCTGCCGGAGTATCCAACATGCCCTAAGGCTATGGGTTGGTGTTGTGTCCGACGTACCATGGAGTTTACATGGCCCATTGAGCCATTCTTCCAATACGGTTCCACCCCCTGGGGTGGGCTTTGGCTTCTTGGGGATTGGATCGGTCGACTTTCGAGAGTTCGCCCGTTTCGCTCGAACAAAGGTTTTGGTGATAGCCGGACTATCCCAAAATTCTGTTTGGGTTTTCCAGGCGCTTTCCATCGCACGGTATTTCTGTACTATGGTTGCCAAGTCAGCAAAGTGTACTATGTTACGGCGACTTATGGCATTAAGAATTCCTTTATTCGCACAGTTTTTGCAGAAAAGTGAGGCTACATCCTCCTCATGACAGTCCTTGACCTTATTAGCACAAGGAGGAATCTGGCCCAGTAACGATGTACTGTCCCATGGGGCTCTTGTCTGATGTGGGAGAGACGGTCTAAGTACGGGTGGGTGTTCGTGACTGAATCCGGATCCTGATCCGATTTAGCGCGTAGGGGCAGGGGAGCTTCCGAGTTTGACAGCTTGGGATCCAGGGCGCTGCCCAATTTTTCCGGCCGAATACCCGATCCTAAGTCCGGGATCTGGGTCATGTCTTCCCTTGAGCTGGAGTCTGGCTCAGGGAGCTTGGTGATCCGGACATAATTCATCCTCAAAGTAGAGGGGTAATCCGTATGTGGTTCCTCCACTACAGCTATCTCATGGGTGGCCGGCGGGGATTTAATGTCCCTTTGGTCGGGTTTAAGCCCGATCCGGTCATAGTCCGTAGCGACTCCCAAAGTGGCGATGCAATCCAAGAGCTCATTAAGGGAGGAGAGCTCTATCAGATCCATCTGTTCGGCGAGTTCCGGATTGATGCGAAGGTTATGCGTGACGACCCGAGAGGCCATCGTCGGCGAGACAGCCGATGGGGTGGCCATGACGAAGCCACCAAGTCGGAGAGTTTGGCCTACAGCCAAAGCTCCCCCAGAGGTAATGTTGTCCTTGACAACAAGACGAGCCATCGAGCCTTGCAGCGACGACACAGAGGAACTCTCAATGAAAGCACCAATGTCGGTGTCTGATACGTCTCTGTCGTATCTATAATTTTTGATTGCTCCATGCCAATATTATTCAACTTTTATATACTTTTGGCAACTTTTTATACGGAATCCAAACGGGATAAAAACGGACGGAGATTTTTTTTGGAATATTTGTGATTTTCGGGAAGTAAAATCAACGCGAAACAGTGTCTGGGGTGGCCACGAGATAGGGGGCGCACCCCAGGGAGGCAGGCGCACCCTGGGCTCTCATGGGCCACCCATAAGGCGGTTGACGCTCTTCTTATGGCACTAGAATGCTAATTTTATGAGAAAGATCTGGCCGAAAGATTCGCCCCAATCGGGGTTACGGATCTCCGGATATTTAAGAAATGGTGAAGGGGTAGAATCTAAGAACGCAGAAACAGAGAGATAGATCCAATCTCGGAGGGGCTCTCGCCCCTCCCAAGCCATGGGAGCCAAGGACCAGAGGGGAAACCCTTCTCCCATCTAGGGAGAAGGTCAAGGAAGAAGAAGAAGAAGGGGGGCTCTCTCCCCCTTGCTTCCGGTGGCGCCGGAACACCGTCGGGGGCCATCATCATCACCGCGATCTTCACCAACACTGTCGTCATCTTCACCAACATCTCCATCACCTTCCCCCTCTATCTACAGCGGTCCACTCTCCCGCAACCCGCTGTACCCTCTACTTGAACATGGTGCTTTATGCTTCATATTATTATCCAATGATGTGTTGCCATCTTATGATGTCTGAGTAGATTTTCATTGTCCTATCGGTGATTGATGAATTGCTATGATTGGTTTGAGTTGCATGTTTTATTATTGGTGCTGTCCTATTGTGCCCTCCGTGTCGCGCAAGCATGAGGGATTCCCGCTGTAGGGTTTGCAATATGTTTATGATTTGCTTATGGTGGGTGGCGTGAGTGACAGAAGCACAGACCCAAGTAAGTAGGTTGTTTGCATATGGGATAAAAGGGGACTTGATGATTTAATGCTATGGTTGGGTTTTACCTTAATGAATCTTTAGTAGTTGCGGATTCTTGCTAGAGTTCCAATCATAAGTGCATAGAATTCCAAGTAAGGGATGATATGTTAGCTTATGCCTCTCCCTCAAATAGAAACGTAGTCAAGTGCCTAGGGACAATTTCACAACTCCTACCACCACTTTTCCACACTCGCTATATTTACTTTATTGCTTCTTTATCTAAAAAGCCCCTAGTTTATGTTTACTTGTTCTTTATTATCTTGCAAACCTATCCATACTTCTAGTTTCATACTTGTTCTAGGTAAAGCGAACGTCAAGCGTGTGTAGAGTCGTATCAGTGGCCGATAGGACTTGAGAGAGTATTTGTTTTACCTTTAGCTCCTCGTTGGGTTCGACACTCTTACTTATCAAAAGAGGCTACAGCTATCCCATATACTTGCGGGTCATCAAGACCTTTTTCTCGCGCCGTTGCCGGGGAGTCATAGCGTGGGGTGAATATTCTCGTGTGTGCTTGTTTGCTTTATCACTAAGTAATTTTTATTTGCTGTGCTTAGTTGTTCTCTATCTTTAGTTATGGATAGGGAACGCAAAATACCAAAAAAAAATTAGCTGTACTTGCTACTCATGAGGATGGGGTAACTCCTAAAACCCTCGATTCTCATTATGCGAAAGATATTGTGTACTACTTTGATAATCCGGAGAAAACCCCATTTAACTTTATAATGGGAGACACATTGGATCAACGTGAATACTTTAGGGTTATCGCTCGACACAAAAAGGGAAACTATTATGGGATCAATTTATTATGTTGCGTTGGTATGCCTGGGCTCTATGCTTGAGATATGATATTACTTGTTGCTCTAGGATGGAGGCTCCACACCTTCCCTTTTCATGCAAATTTAATGATAATGAAACCTTAGCTTCTTATGCTAATGGTATATATGATTACTATGATGTGGAACAAATAGAAGAATTCGTTGCTTTTAAGGCTGCTTATGAAATTAAATCTTTGTTTGAAAAGTATGAAGCTTTAGATGATGATGTTTATAGGCCTGAAAATCTTGCTATACTTAGATATTGCTATGCAAATTATGAATACAATTACTATATTAATGCATTTATTGAGAAAGTCTCGGTTGTCCAAGAAGAGACTAATATTTTGCAGGAAGCTATGGAAGAAGAAATTGATGAAACAGTGAGCTCATTGGATGAAAAAGGTGATGAGGAGAGCGAAGAACAAAAGGAGGAAGAGCAGATTAGCTACCCGTGCCCACCTTCTAATGAGAGTAACCCTCCAACTCATACACTAATAATTCCCCTTCGTGCTTATCGAAGGATGATTGCTATGATGATTGCTATGATCCCTTGAATTTGTTTGAAATATCCCTTTTTGATGATGCTTGCTACGCTTGTGGCCAAGATGCCAATATGAATTATGCTTATGGAGATGAACTTGCTATAGTTCCTTATGTTAAACATGAAATTGTTGCTATTGCACCCACGCATGATAGTCCTATTATCTTTTTGAATTCTCCCGACTACACTTTATCGGAGAAGTTTGTGCTTATTAAGGATTATATTGATGGGTTGCCTTTTACCATTGCACATGATGATTTTGATGAATATAATATGCATGTGCTTACTGCTCCTACTTGCAATTATTATGAGAGGGGAACTACATCTCCGCCTCTTTATGTTTCCAATATGATGAAAATGCAAGAAACTGCTTATACTATGCATTGGCCTTTACTATGTGTGCATGAATTGTTCTTTTATGACATGCCGATGCATAGGAAGAGAGTTAGACTTCGTTGTTACATGATATATGTTACTTTGTGCTCACTACTAAATTACAAATCATTGTTAATTAAAATTGTCTTTGATATACCTTGGGATCCGGGTGAATTCATTACTTGAGCACTATATGCCTAGCTTAGAGCATCTCCAACAGTCGCCCCAAATGACGCGCGCGCGCGGTAAACGCAGCTTTT
>NC_041389.1:240429126-240475867 GCF_002162155.2 Triticum dicoccoides
CGCTCCAGCGGCCGCGGGAAACAAGCGCGCGCAGGAACCGTTTGCGCGCGCGCACGAAAAGGCGCCAGCTCGCGCGCAAGATTTGGAGCGCCGCTTCGCGCGCGCCTATAAAAGTTGCACGCGCCATGCGCCTTCTCCACACACATCTCTTCCCCTCTCCCTCTCCCTCTCTGCCACGCGCCGCTCCAGTGCCCCACCACCGACGCACCGCCATGCCGCCGCGCCGCCGAGGAGCGTCCGGCTACCGCGGCGTCCGCCTACGGCCCAACAGCAGCTACACCGCGGAGATACGCTTCGGCGAACTCTGGCTCGCCCTCGGCACGTACGGGACGGCGCGACAGGCCGCCCGTGCGTACGACGCGACGGCGTGGCGCCTAGGTCGGCCGCGCGGCCAGATGAACTTCCAAGATGTGTACACGCTCGAGCAAGCGCTCAACCTCGCCCCTCTGCCTCGTCTGAACACGGCGGAAGACCGTGCGGAGCACGCCGAGCGGCAACGCCGCCTCCTCGTCGCCCGGGAGGACGAGAGGGTCATCGCGGACTGGCGCCAGTGCCACCCGGAGGACGTCGCCTACGAGCAAGCCTACTGGGCAAGGCGCCGCGAGGAGGACACGCAAAGGCACCGCGCGTCGCGGTTGGACAGGCGTCGGTGGAAGGCGTTGGCGAATGCGCAGTCCGACCTCGTTGCAGCAGGTGGGCGGTCGTTCTTCACGCCAAACGATGAGCGGTGGCTGGACATCTGGCTATCTACCTCGGATGACACCGCCGAGGATGATAGTGGTGATGATGATAGCGACTTAGAGTAGTTTTTTTTGTTAATGCAATCTATGTTTATCGTTTGTCGTTTTTATTTTATGCAATCTATGATTTGGATGTAAAATACCTTTGTAACGTTTAATCTATGCAATATATCTAGTTTTTTTAAAAATTTCTACTTTTAAAAATGCATACATTTCTAGTCGTGCGCGCTGCATTTTAGCACGCTGCTGGAGCGGCGCGCACGCGCTGCATTTCAGCGCGGCTGCTGGAGCCAGCGCAGGTGGGCGTGCAAAACCAGCCGCAGCGCGCGCTAACAGGTTTTTGGCGCGCGGCGCTTTAGCGCGGCTGTTGGAGATGCTCTTAATGGATTTAAAGAAAGCGCTGCCAGGGAGACAACCTGGAAGTTTTAGAGAGTCATTTATTTCTGTTGAGTGCTTTTATATAGTTTAAAAACAAAAAAATAAAGAGGGGAACCTAAAAACTTTTTAAAGAGGAAAGTGAAAGTGAGAAAGACAAGCATTGTTGAAGTGGGAGCTAGCCTTGAACTTTGTTCATGCTCACGAAAACTTTGTGAATCTTGATTACAGAAACTTTTCATCAAAAATAATTATCCCCTTGTACAATTCCATTGTATTATAAAAATAATGTGCTAAGATTTGCCTTTAGGATGTTTACAATGCTTGTTGGTTTGTACGGTGCTGGACAGAAACTTTGGCTGTAGTGCGCGATTTTACATTTTTTAACTGGAACGTCAATTGGTTCTGATTCATTTTGCACTGTCTTGCTATACAACTTGTTTATTTTCCCTAATTTTGGTAGAACTTTTGGGGTAACAGAAGTATTATGATTGTTCAGATTGCTACAGACTGTTCTGTTTTTAACAGATTCTGTTTTTGATGCATAGTTTGCTTGTTTTGATGAATCTATAAATTTATATCAGTGGATTAAGCATTGGAAAAACTATATTACAGTAGACACAATGCAAAAACAAAATATGAATTGGTTTTCTATAGTACTTAGAGTAGTGATTTGCTTTATTATACTAACGGATCTTACCGAGTTTTCTATTGAAGTTTTGTGTGGATGTAGTGTCTAATCGAGGATGTCTCGATATGAGGAAAAGGAAGAGAGGCAAGAGCTCAAGCTTGGGGATGCCCGAGGCACCCCAAGTAAATATTCAAGGAGACTCAAGCGTCTAAGCTTGGGGATGCCCCGGAAGGCATCCCCTCTTTCTTCAACAAGTGTCTGTATGTTTTTCGAATTCGTTTCGTTCATGCATTATGTGCATGTCTTGGAGAATCTTTTGCATTTAGTTTTCACTTTTCTTTTATGCACCATGCTGGTATGAGATAGTCCTTGGTTTATTTATAGAATGCTCATTGCACTTCACTTAAATCTTTTGAGTATGGCTTTATAGAATGCTTCATGTGCTTCACTTATATCATTTGAAGTCTGGATTGCCTGTTTCTCTTCACATAGAAAACCGCCATTTGTAGAATGCTCTTTTGCTTCACTTATATTTTTTAGAGCGTGGGCATATCTTTTGTAGAAAGAATTAAACTCTCCTGCTTCACTTATATCAATTTAGAGAGATGACAGGAATTGGTCAATCACATGGTTAGTCATAAAATCCTACATAAACTTTTAGATCGCTGAATATGATATGTTTGATTCCTTGCAATAGTTTTGTGATATAAAGGTGGTGATATTAGAGTCATGCTAGTGGGTGGTTGTGGATTGTAGAGACACTTGTGTTGAGGTTTGCAAGTCTCGTAGCATGCACGTATGGTAACCGTTGTGTGACAAATTTGAAGCATGGGGTGTTTCTTTGATTGTCTTCCTTATGAGTGGCGGTCGGGGACGAGCGATGGTCTTTTCCTACCAATCTATCCCCCTAGGGGCATGCGTAGTAGTACTTTTCTTCGAGGGCTAATAAACTTTTGCAATAAGTATATGAGTTCTTTATGACTAATGTGAGTCCATGGATTATACACACTTCTACCTTTCCATCATTGCTAGCCTCTTCGATACCATGCATTGCCCTTTCTCACCTCGAGAATTGGTGCAAACTTCGCCGGTGCATCCAAACCCCGTGATACGATACGCTCTATCACACATAAGCCTCATTATATCTTCCTCAAAACAGCCACCATACCTACCTATCATGGCATTTCCATAGCCATTCCGAGATATATTGCCATGCAACTTCCATCATCATCATATTCATGACTTGAGCATTCTTTGTCATATTGCTTTGCATGATCGTAAGATAGCTAGCATGATGTTTTCATGGCTTGTCCATTTTTTGATGTCATTGCTACGCTAGATCATTGCACATCCCAGTACACCGCCGGAAGCATTCATATAGAGTCATATCTTTGTTCCAGTATCGAGTTGTAATATCGAGTTGTAAGTAAATAAAAGTGTGATGATAATCATTATTAGAGCATTGTTCCCAAAAAGAAAAAAAGAAAGGCCAAAAAGAAAAAAAAATAAAGGCCAAAGAAAAAAAAATAAAAAAAAGAAGAAAAAAGAAAATAAATAAAAAGGGGCAATGTTACTATCTCTTTTTCCACACGTGTGCTTCAAAGTAGCACCATGTTCTTCATGTAGTGACTCTCATATCTTGTGCTTCAAAGTAGCACCATGTTCTTCATATAGATTGTCTCCTATGTTGTCACTTTCATATACTAGTGGGAATTTTCATTATAGAACTTGGCTTGTATATTCCAACGATGGGCTTCCTCAAATGCCCTAGGTCTTCATGAGCAAGCAAGTTGGATGCACACCCACTTAGTTTCTTTTGTTGAGCTTTCATACACTTATAGCTCTTAGTGCATCCGTTGCATGGCAATCCCTACTCCTCGCATTGACATCAATTGATGGGCATCTCCATAGCCCGTTGATTAGCTGCGTCGATGTGAGACTTTCTCCTTTTTTGTCTTCTCCACATAACCTCCATCATTATATTCTATTCCACCTATAGTGATATATCCATGGCTTGCGCTCATGTATTGCGTGAGGGTTGAAAAAGCTGAAGCGCGTTAAAAAGTATGAACCAATTGCTCGGCTTGTCATCGGGGTTGTGCATGATGGGGGCATTTTGTGTGACGAAAATGAAGCATGGCCAAACTGTATGATTTTGTAGGGATAAGCTTGCTTTGGCCTTGTTGTTTTGAAAAGACATGATTGCTTTATTGGTACGCTCGAAGTATTATTGTTTTTATGTCAAATGATAGACTATTGCTTTGAATCACTCGTGTCTTAATATTCATGCCATGATTAGACATGTGATCAAGATTATGCTAGGTAGCATTCCACATAAAAAATTATATTTTTTATCATTTACCTACTCGAGGACGAGCAGGAATTAAGCTTGGGGATGTTGATACGTCTACGTCGTATCTATAATTTTTGATTGCTCCATGCGAATATTATTCAACTTTTATATACTTTTGGCAACTTTTTATACTATTTTTTGGGACTAACATATTGATCCAGTGCCCAGTGCCAGTTCCTGTCTGTTGCATGTTTTTTGTTTCGCAGAAACCCAATATCAAACGGAGTCCAAACGGGATAAAAACGGACGAAGATTTTTTTGGATTATTTGTGATTTTTGGGAAGTAAAATCAACGCGAAACAATGTTCGGGGTGGCCACGAGACAGGGGGCCGCGCCCCAGGGAGGCAGGCGCGCACCATGCTCTCGTGGGCCACCTGTAAGGCGGTTGACGCTCTTCTTTTGGCGCAAGAAAGCTAATTTTATGAGAAAGATCTGGGAGAAAGATTCACCCCAATCGGAGTTACGGCTCTCCGGATATTTAAGAAACGGTGAAGGGGTTGAATCTGAGAACGCAGAAACAGAGAGATAGATCCAATCTCGGAGGGGCTCTCGCCCCTCCCAAGCCATGGGAGCCAAGGACTAGAGGGGAAATCCTTCTCCCATCTAGGGAGAAGGTCAAGGAAGAATAAGAAGAAGAAGGGGGGCTCTCTCCCCCTTGCTTCCGGTGGCGCCGGAACACCGCCGGGGGCCATCATCATCACCGCGATCTTCACCAACACCGCCGTCATCTTCACCAACATCTCCATCACCTTCCCCCCTCTATCTACAGCGGTCCACTCTCCCGCAACCCGTTGTACCCTCTACTTGAACATGGTGCTTTATGCTTCATATTATTATCCAATGATGTGTTGCCATCTTATGATGTCTGAGTAGATTTTCGTTGTCCTATCGATGATTGATGAATTGCTATGATTGGTTTGAGTTGCATGTTTTATTATTGGTGTTGTCCTATTGTGCCCTCTGTGTCGCGCAAGCGTGAGGGATTCCTGCTGTAGGGTTTGTAATATGTTTATGATTTGCTTATGGTGGGTGGCGTGAGTGACAGAAGCACAGACCCAAGTAAGTAGGTTGTTTGCGTATGGGATAAAAGGGGACTTGATGCTTTAATGCTATGGTTGGGTTTTACCTTAATTAATCTTTAGTAGTTGCAGATGCTTGCTAGAGTTCCAATCATAAGTGCATAGAATTCCAATTAAGGGATGATATGTTAGCTTATGCCTCTCCCTCAAATAAAATTGCAATAGTGATTATCGGTCTAGTAACGTAGTCAAGTGCCTAGGGACAATTTCACAACTCCTACCACCACTTTTCCACACTCGCTATATTTACTTTATTGCTTCTTTATCTAAACAGCCCCTAGTTTATGTTTACTTGTTCTTTATTATCTTGCAAACCTATCCAACAACACCTACAAAGTACTTCTAGTTTCATACTTGTTCTAGGTAAAGCGAACGTCAAGCGTGCGTAGAGTCGTATTAGTGGCCGATAGGACTTGAGAGAGTATTTGTTCTACCTTTAGCTCCTCATTGGGTTCGACACTCTTACTTATCGAAAGAGGCTACAACTATCCCGTATACTTGCGGGTCATCAGTGTCAAAACTGGCGGATCTCGGGTAGGGGGTCCCGATCTGTGCGTCTCAGGCTGATGGTAATAGGAAGCAAGGGACACAATGTTTACCCAGGTTCGGGCCCTCTCGATGGAGGTAAAACCCTACTTCCTGCTTGATTAATATTGATGATATGGGTAGTACAAGAGTAGATCTACCACGAGATCGTAGAGGCTAAACCCTAGAAGCTAGCCTATGATGTTATGATTGTATTTGTGATCGTCCTTCTAAGGACCAACCTCTCCGGTTTATATAGACACCGGAGAGAGCTAGGGTTTACATGGAGTCGGTTACAAGGAAGGAAATACAATATCCGGATCGCCAAGCTTGTCTTCCACGCAGAGGAGAGTCCCATCCGGACACGAGACGGAGTCTTGAGTCTTGTATCTTCACGCTCCAATAGTCCGGACGATGTATATAGTCTGGCTGTCCGGATAACCCCTAATCCAGGACTCCCTCAGTGGGTGGGGGGGATTGTGGTGTTGGAGGATATGCCGCGGCTACTGAAAATTTTAGTAATGGTGGGCGGATATGGTGGTGGACGAGGAAGGGCGATGGTTCAAATGCCTCGGCTACTTCAATTTTACTATAAGGTCAGCGCTGGAGGAGTGTGGGCGACAATTGAAGTACGTCGGCTACTAAAATTTGGGTAAAGGAATTGATGCGGGGCGGGAGTGCCCAAGATTGCGCACGGTCCAATAAGAATATGCGTGTATGATAATAAGGAAAAGTGGCGAAACCACTGATTTTTGCAATGCTCAAGGCGGGTAGTTTGTTTTTATATTTCTAGCTAGTTGGTCTATCGCACACGCTTCGTCGTAATTTCTAAATAAACTCACCCGCCTTAAGCTTGCGCAGATGTGATGATTTTACAGCGCACTTGCATCGCACACGGTTAAGCCAGTACCTACACCATTTGCTCGCGATTGCGCAGTCGTGGTAATTTTACAGCTCACTTGCATCACACATGGTTAAGCCAGTACCTGCACCATTTTGCTCACGCTTGCGCAGTCGTGGTGATTTTACAGTGCACTTGCATCGCACATGGTTAAACCAGTACCTCCACCATTTGCTCGCGCTTGCGCAGTCATGGTGATTTTACATCACACTTGCATCGCACATGGTTAAGCCAGCACCTACACCATTTTGCTCACGCTTGCGCAGTCGTGGTGATTTTACAGTGCACTTGCATCGCACATGGTTAAACCAGTACCTCCACCATTTGCTCGCGCTTGCGCAGTCGTGGTGATTTTACATCACACTTGCATCGCAGACAGTTAAGGCAGTACCTGCACCATTTTGCTCACGCATGCGCAGTCCTGGTGATTTTATAGCAAAAATATAACCTATAAAAACATAGTCTATAAATTAGCAAAACAAGGATGATCCCAAGGTATATATAATATGCAACTTCCCACGGGGTAACCCATCCTTGGGCTACTCCAGCCCGAGCATGCTTAACTTATGCGTTCTATTCGACTAGGCTAGCAGATGGGAAGTGGCACCTTGCTGATAGTAATTGCCTCCTTGCCTTTAAGGCGTTTCACACTGGTCACCCTATGGGACCTACTCCCTCCTATCATGCACATTTGTTCTTTTAGAAACTATGTGCGATGGCTGGTGTGTCGCGGCCTAGCCTTTAATGAGCACTGACACTGGTAATGGGAAACCGATGGGAGAAGAGTCGGGAAAATGATTAGAGGAGAGGCCAAAAACGGCAGCCTGTTTAGAAAACGTACAAGAGAAGGAAGCATGAGCTAGCACGACGCATGCGCACAGTGCTTACCCATGTACTGCATATGCTGTCGAAAGGGCTAAGGGTTGTCGTTCGATCTGGGAGCATGCAACGGTGAAGACGTACGATCCGTGGGGTTTGGGTTCTAGCCAATCAGAACACACGACTCAGATCACGCGCGGCGTCGGCCACGGTTTGGTAGGCACGCGGATTTCTTTTGGCCTTTTTATACACTAATTGAGTTTCCTAGGCATTTAATGTCCATAATTCAAATCTGAACTTCAAATACATGCTCGAGTTCACCAAAATGGCTAGAAAAATTATACATGTGTCCTTGGGTGCATGTTTAGGTCCCAGCCAGGAATGGGAACGGATTACAACCATACCGACATCTTGGCTCGTCCTCAAACATTTAGAATCTTGGTTTTTAAATCCCCGTAAATCCTAAACTCACCAGGAAGTCATGAAAGTTGGCATGGTGTCATGTCATGGCGCATATATGTTGTGGTAAAAACATTGTCCAATCTGGGCCAAGCTTTATTACGAACCTCTTAAAAATCAGAGCTTCTCTCAACAAGAAGCCTTGTGGTTCCGATAGGGAAATGTGTTCTCCTTGTTGTCGAAACGTAATCACGGCCTCTTTTCGCCTTGTATTTTCTTCTACGGGCAACATGGAACGATAGGATATCCGTGCAAAAATTTAAACTTATTCAGGATTCGTTTGGCCTTTTTATACACTAATTGAGTTTCATAGGCATTTAATGTCCATAATTCAAATCTGAACCTCAAATACATGCTCCAGTTCACCAAAATGGCTAGAAAAAATATACATGCATGTGTCCTTGGGTGCATGTTTAGGTCCCATGCATGCCAGGAATGGGAACAAATTACAACCGTACCAGCGTCCTGGCTCATCCTCAAACATTTGGAATCTCGGTTTTTCAATCCCCGTAAATCCAAAACTCACCAAAAAGTCATGAAAGTGGGCATGGTGTCACGTCATGGCATATATATGTCATGGTAAAAACATTGTCCAATTTGGGCCAAGCTTTATTACGAACCTCTACAAATCAAAGCTTCTCTCAACAAGAAGCTTGTGGTTCCGATTGGAAACGTGTTTCCCTTGTTGTCGAAACGTAATCATGGCCTCTTTTCGCCTTGTATTATCTTCTACGAGCAACATGGAAGGACATGATATCGATGCTGAAATTTAAACTTATTCAGGGTTCGTTTGGCTTTTTTTACACACTAATTGAGTTCCCTAGGCATTTAATGTCCATAATTCAAATCTGAACTACAAATACATGCTCAAGTTCACCAAAATGGCTAGAAAAATTGTACATGCATGTGTCCTAGGGTGCATGCTTAATTAGGTCCCATGCCAGGAATGGGAACGAATTATAACCGTACCGACGTCCTGGCTCGTCCTCAAACATTTGGAATCTTGGTTTTGAAATCCCCATAAAATCAAAAACTCACCAAAAAGTCATCAAAGGTGGCATGGTGTCACATCATGGCACATATATGTCGTGGTAAAAACATTGCCAATTTGGGCCAAGCTTTATTACAAATCTCTTACAAACCGGAGCTTTCCCTCAAGGAAGCCTGATGGTTCTGATAGGAAAACGTGTTCCCCTTGTGGCAAAATGTAGTCGCTCCCTCTTTTCACCTTGTATTTTCTTCTATGGGCATCATGGAAAGACATGATATCCATGCTGAAATTTAAACTTATTTTGGGTTCGTTTGGACTTTTTATACACTAATTGAGTTTCCTAGGCATTTAATTGCCTCTTCAAGATTTGAACTTTGTTTTCTACAGGCAACATAGAATAACAGGAGTGTCGTGCCAAAATTTGAAACTGTTTAGAGTTCATTTGGCCATTGTATATATTACAAATTAAGTTTTCTACGCATTAAACGTAGTCCATAATTCAAATCTGAACTACAAGCACATGCTCCAGTGAAGCAAAATGGGTGGGAAATCGTACATGTGTCATGGTTGCATGTTTAGGTCTCATTTAAGGAATGGGAATGAATTACAAACTTGTCATCATCCTGAAACATTGAGAATCTCGTTTTTTAAATCCTAGTAAATCAAAAACTCAGCCAAAAAACATGAAACTTGGCATGGTTTCATGACATGGCACATATATGTCGTGGTAAAAAAATCGTCCAGTTTGAGAAGAGGCACACACATTAGTAGCCAACGAAGTCCTTTTTGAAATAAAAAGCTGACACGTTAATATCACAAACGGTTGTATTATATGAACCTTGTCAATATTTAACCATACTCAGTGGCGTGCGTGTAGCTGTTTGATTAGACGGGACGAGCGCGAGAAGTCCGCCGTGCAGGCTCGACAGGACGCGTGCGAGCAGTCCGCCGCGTAGGCTTGATGGGACGCGTGCATCCTGTCCACCTCGTAGGCTCGACGGGACACGTGTGAGCAACAAGGCCACCTATGCTCACCGGGAAGCGAGCTCTTTGACATCCATGCACCAGTCGCCGCCCGCCTTGCTCAAAACTTCACCATTAATGGGTTAATTAAAGTGCCTGGATGGAGGGTTTTTTAGGGGTGGACGGAGGGTGTTTGGTTGTGATCCCATGGCAGCATTTGCTTTATTCGTGTCTTCAACTCGTATTCCGGCCTAATTTAAATTGCCACATAGGGCAACAGATAATACGACGACAAATAAAATGGCAATGGATAGTAGGACGACAATTTTACAATGGCACAGATAATAATTGTCTTACATATTCCGGATAATTTTAAATGCCACATGTGGCAAAGTCTGAAAGACACAGGGGCAAGAGAAGAAGGAAATTGTAGACAATGATCTCGATCCCTACTGTATCTACTCTTTGATGGATCACCGGGCAATGACATCCTCCAGCTCCTTCCTCAATTCCTCATGGCTTTGCTTGAAAGCAGCCCCGGATTCCTCCACCTCCTGCTCATGCTCGATCCGGAGCTTCCTCAAGTCACCCATTAGTTCCTCGATGACCGCTGTCAGCGTCATCCCCGAGGCACTGCTCTGCTCATGCAGCATCTTTGAGCCGGCGGCCTCCTCCTCCTTCTCGATGAGCGCCTTGAGGAGCTTCGCACATTAACCCATGAGTTGCTCGACGAGGCTGGTCACCTTGTCAACCAAGGCATCGCTGACCTCGAGCAGCTTCATTAAGCCGTCGACCAGTTCCTGCTGCTTAATGAGGCCAACGAGAATGTCACTGTCGCCGGCCAAGGACTTCAGCAACACCAGCTCGTCGTGATCGCCGATGCGGCGAGTGCGCATGTGAGAGCCCTCGCGTGCCCGTGAGAGCTCGTCCGAGGGCTCCGCGGCGCACCGGGACATCTCTGTTGCGGCTGCCGCTTCACGGCGAGACCTCTCTAGTGTTTCCGCGGCCTTGGTCTTTGCTGCCTGGTTATATGCCCACCCGAAACTCCTCCTACTGGTCATGGCGGAACGACTTGACAGGAAAGACCAGTTTTGTAGGTGATGAGGAGAGGAACTGGGAAGTAATTTCCGAGTGGGTAGTTTTTATAGCCCGGTGCTAAGTGTGAACACATATTAGTTTGATCTGTGTGAACAGATTTGCAATTACATATTGCATTGTAATCTGTAGTGTGATGAGAAACAAAGTCAAAATTTATTGATGGTTCTGGGCCCACAAAGCCTTGTTTTTGTTGTTCTTTCTCATCGCAAACAATTCTTCTAGATCAACCGTATGCCAAACATCATAAGCCCGAAACATGGGCCCTTGTTCTCGGATGTACGTGTACGTGTCTGCCCACTATCACACATGGTCATCATATCACCATCGTGTCCTATGGATGCGCCATCGCGTCTCCCACGGGGTGCCAGAAGGTTGACCACGTGGTTTCTCACCGTGGCGTCCCTGCTTTTTTTTCTTTTTTTGCGGTTCCGTGGCATCCCTGCGTGCGCTCTTCTCGCCGTTGAGGCAAATTTACAATGGCAACGGTTAATAATTGTCTTACATATTCAGGATAATTTAAAATGCCACATGCGGCAAGGCACAAAACACTCACGACCTACTTATGCATACAATTATAATAAAATATAGGCTAAAAGGCTGAGCCGACGGCCTTCCGACGACGGCCTTCTCAGACTCCATGATCAGCATATCACCCTTGAGGCCGTTCATTATGTGTAACTTACTAATCATCGCACGCAAGTACTCGCAGACGCATCGTGTGCGATACTCCTAGCCACTGCAAGCAACTAGTTTGCATTTTTCAAAGTTTTTTGTATGAACAGAATCACACACAAACTTACTATAGTAACCATCTATGTTATAAATTTCTCATCCCAAATAGGTCACCCGAGTGGGATGTTTGCTGCGTATCACACACATCTGGTTTACACGAATGTTTTGTGTTCTTTGGTTGATCACAAATGCCACATATCACACACATCTTGTTAAAATGAACCGTTTCCGTTCTCTTGCCTAATCGAAAACAATTTGTCCGAGTGAACTCTATGCCATACATCACACACACCTTGATCTAGCTGACAGTTTCTATTGCATTCCCTAATAGCACATAGTTCATCGGAGGGAACTATATGCCGTATATGGCACACACATTGATATGGCTGCCCATTTCTATTGTTCTTCCTCATCGCAAACAGTTCTGCTAGATCAACCATATGCCCTGCATCGCACACGCAACTAAAATCTGAACCATGTTTGATGCATCCGTCATCAAACATTTTGCACATTTTTGACGGTTTTCCTACACCACCGTTTGCGATTATTGCATCGCACAAAGTTTCTGGAAGGGTCTCTGATCGTAGTGTCGCGTTAGCAGCATCCTGTAGTAGTGTTGATTGCCAAATCATATATCAAGTGAATCAATAGAACACCCCATTGTCACCACGGGTATCCACATGCAAGACATACATCAAGTGTTCTCAAATCCAAAAAGAATTCAATCCGATAATAGTGAAACCTCAAAGGTAAAAACTCAATTCATCACAATAAGATAGAGAGGGAGAAATACCATATGATCCGACTATGTTAACAAAGCTCGCGGTATGTCAAGATCGTGCGAAATCAAGAACACGAGAGAAAGAGAGATCAAACGCATAGCTACCAGTACTTACCCTCAGCCCTGAGGGTGAACTACTCCCTCCTCGTCATGGAGACCGTCGGGATGATGAAGATGGCCTCAGATAATGATTTTCCCCCTCGGGCAGGGAGCTGGAATAGGGCTATAGATGAGATCTCTTTGGTACAGAGGCTTGCGGTGGCGGAGTAAAAGTTCTAGGGTTAATTCAGGGGGTTTCCCTATTTATAAGAATTTTCAGAGTTGGAATCATGAGAAGAGGGGCTAAGATGGGACCACAAGACACCAGGCCATGGCCACCCCCTGGGCGCGCCCTGGTGGCTTGTGGGGGCCTCGTGGCTCTTTTGGTCCTCCCATGAAGCTTCGGGGGTCTCTTTTGTTCCAAAAAAATCGTCAAAAAGTTCCGCTACATTTGGACTTCATTTGATATGGATTTTCTGGAAAACCAAAAACAAGTAGAAAACAACAACTGGCACTGGGCACTAGGTCATATGTTAGCCCATGAAAATCATATAAATGTTATATAAAAAGTGCACCAAAACCATATAGAATGGTTGTAAACATGGCATGAATACTTCATAAATTATAGATACGTTGGAGACGTATCACGGGCGCGTTGACGGGAGAGGAAGACGATGAGATGCTCAAGCGAGGTGATAGCGCTTTTTGCCGAAGTCAAGGTGGCCGAGAGTGTGGGCAGTGGATCCATGGTTGAGGTAGTCATGCGAGGGACGCCATGGTCGATGTCAAGGTCGGGTAGCCAGTGTCTAGGTAGCCACATGTGGAGCCGGGTGCAAGGAGCGTCGAGGAGTTGGGGATGAAGGCGACTGAGGGAGTCCTGGACTAGGGGCTGTCCGGATAGCCGAACTATCATCTTTGGCTGGACTCCAAGACTATGAAGATACAAGATTGAAGACTTCGTCCCGTGTCCGGATGGGACTTTCCTTGGCGTGGAAGGCAAGCTTGGCGATACGGATATGTAGATCTCCTACCATTGTAACCGACTCTGTGTAACCCTAACCCTCTCCGGTGTCTATATAAACCGGAGGGTTTTAGTCCGTAGGATGAACAACAATCATACCATAGGCTAGCTTCTAGGGTTTAGCCTCTCTGATCTCATGGTAGATCTACTCTTGTACTATCCATATCATCAATATTAATCAAGCAGGAGTAGGGTTTTACCTACACCGAGAGGGCCCGAACCTGGGCAAAAACATCGTGTCCCTTGTCTCCTGTTACCATCCGCCTAGACGCACAGTTCGGGACCCCCTACCCGAGATCCGCCGGTTTTGACACCGACATTGGTGCTTTCATTGAGAGTTCCTCTGTGTCGTCACCTTTAGGCCCGATGGCTCCTTCGATCATCAACAACGATGCGGTCCAGGGTGAGACTTTTCTCCCAGGACAGATCTTCGTATTCGGCGGCTTTGCATTGCAGGCCAACTCGCTTGGCCATCTGGAGCAGATTGAAAGCTACGCCCCTGGCCATCAGGTCAGATTTGGAAGTTTGAACTATACGGCTGACGTCCGCGGAGACTTGATCTTCGACGGGTTCGAGCCACAACCAAGCGCGCCGCACTGTCACGATGGGCATGATATAGCTCTGCTGCCGGACAGTGCCCTGGAGGCCGCACAAGTGTCCGCTCCGACCCTTAGCTCGGAGCCGACTGCGCCGATTGAGGACGGGTGGCTGGACACCGCCTCGGGGGCTGCTACCTCTATGTTGATAGAGCCGAATACCAACCCTGTCCTTTGTGAAGCTCGTGACTCCAAGGTGCCGGACTCCTCTCCGGACTCCGAACCTTCCGCGCCCCTGCCAATCGAATCCGATTGGGCGCCGATCATGGACTTCACCACTGCGGACATCTTTCAGCACTCCCCCTTCGGCGACATCCTGAATTCACTAAAGCTTCTCTCTTTATCAGGAGGGCCCTGGACGGACTATGGTCAGGTAGGTTGGGATGCGGACGACGAAGAAATTCAATGCCCACCCACCACCCACTTTGTAGCCACTTTCGATGATTTAACCGACATGCTCGACTTTGACTCCGAAGACATCGACGGTATGGACGATGATGCCGGAGACGACCAAGAACCAGCGCCTACAGGGCACTTGAAGGCCACCTCGTCATACGACATTTACATGGTGGACATCCCAAAGGATGGGAATGGCGATGGAACAATGGAGGATGACCCCTCCAAGAAACAGCTCAAGCGCCGGCGTCAGCGGCGCCGCTCTAAATCCCGCCACAGCAAAAATGGTGATTCCGGCACGGGAGATAATAACACCCCGGACAGTGCCGAAGACAACCACCTCCAGCAGGATTCAGCGCAGGAGGATGGAGAAGCCAGCCCTCATGAGAGAGCAGCAGATAGAGAGGTAGAGGATGATAATTTTATGCCTCCCTCCGAAGACGAGGCAAGCCTCGACGACGACGAATTTGTCGTGCCTGAGGATCCCGTCAAACAAGAGCGTTTCAAATGCAGGCTTATGGCCACGGCAAGCAGCCTCAAAAAAAAGCAGCAACAGCTTAGAGCTGACCAAGACTTGCTAGCCAACAGATGGACTGAATTCCTTGCGACTGAAGAGTATGAACTCGAACGCCCCTCCAAGAGCTACCCAAAACAAAGGCTGCTACCCCGATTAGAGGAGGAAGCACCTAAACCTACATCACCAGCGCACAATACGGCCGACCGGCCGCCTCGTGGCCGCGACAGAGAGGCCTCTAGGCCCTCCACTAAAGTCGCACCCCGGCGTCGCTCGAAAAATACAAAGCCACGGGGGAATGCGCCAGACTTGCGAGACATATTGGAGGACAAGGCAAGGCAAACAAGATCGATCTACGGATCGCATGGGCTCCCCACGATACATGATGATAACCGTCACGCCAGATACAACAATTCCGGCCAGGCAACACAGCAGACATAGCTCATTTGAGCTGCGTCGTGATATAGCCCAATACAGAGGCGCCGCACACCCACTATGCTTCACAGACGAAGTAATGGATCATCAAATCCCCGAGGGTTTTAAACCCCTAAACATTGAATCATACGACGACACAACAGATCCTGCGGTTTGGATCGAGGACTATCTCCTTCACATCCATATGGCCCGCGGTGATGATCTACACGCCATCAAATACCTCCCACTCAAGCTTAAAGGACCAGCTCGGCATTGGCTCAACAGCTTGCCAGCAGAATCAATTGGTTGTTGGGAAGACCTGGAAGCCGCATTCCTTGATAACTTCCAGGGCACATATGTGCGACCACCAGACGCCGATGACCTAAGCCACATAATTCAGCAGCCAGACGAATCGGCCAGACAATTCTGGACACGGTTCTTAACTAAGAAAAATCAAATCGTTGACTGTCCGGATGCAGAGGCCCTTGCAGCCTTCAAACATAACATCCGCGATGAGTGGCTTGCCGGGCACCTAGGACAGGAAAAGCCGAAATCCCTGGCAGCCCTCACATCACTCATGACCCGCTTCTGCGCGGGAGAGGACAGCTGGCTAGCTCGCAGTAACAACCTGACCAAAAACCCTGGTAGTTTGGATGCCAAGGACGGCAACGGCAGGTCGCGTCACAACAAGCACAAGCGCCGCATTAATGGCTACAATACTGAGGATACGGCAGTCAATGCCGGATTCAGAGGCTCTAAACCCGGTCAGCGGAAGAAGCCATTCAAAAGAAATACTCCGGGCCCGTCCAATTTGGACCGAATACTCGATCGCTCGTGCCAGATACACGGCACCCCTGAAAAGCCAGCCAATCACACCAACAAGGATTGTTGGGTGTTCAAGCAGGTAGGCAAGTTAATTGCCGAAAACAATGACAAGGGGCTGCATAGCGATGACGAGGAGGAGACCCGGCCGCCGAACAATAGAGGACAGAAGGGTTTCCCCCCACAAGTGCGGATGGTGAACATGATATACGCAACCCACATACCCAAAAGGGAGCGGAAGCGTGCACTCAGGGACGTATATGCGATGGAGCCAGTCGCCCCAAAGTTCAATCCGTGGTCCTCCTGCCCAATCACTTTTGATCAAAGGGACCACCCCACTAGCATCCGCCATGGCGGATTCGCCGCATTGGTTCTAGACCCAATCGTCGACGGATTTCGCCTCACTAGAGTCCTGATGGACGGCGGCAGCAGCCTGAACCTACTTTATCAGGATACAGTGTGCAAGATGGGCATAGACCCCTCAAGGATTAAACCCACAAAGACGACCTTCAAAGGCGTCATACCAGGTGTAGAGGCCAACTATACAGGCTCAGTCACACTTGAAGTGGTCTTCGGATCCCCGGATAACTTCCGAAGCGAAGAGTTAATCTTCGACATAGTCCCATTCCGCAGCGGCTATCATGCACTGCTCGGACAAACCGCATTTGCAAAGTTCAATGCGGTGCCGCACTACGCATACCTCAAGCTCAAGATGCCAGGCCCTCGAGGAGTCATTACAATCAACGGAAACACCGAACGCTCTCTCCGAACGGAGGAGCATACAGCGGCTCTAGCGGCGGAAGTACAAAGCAGCCTCTTAAGGCAATTCTCGAGTCCGGCTGTTAAGCGGCCGGGCACCGTCAAGCGCGCCCGGAGTAACCTACAACAAGACCACCTGGCACGTTCCGAGCACGCGTAGCAATGTGGCCCCAACCCCAGCCCTCGCGAAATCGCGAGTCCAGTACCACGCGTACATAACTGCGCTCTGGAGATACCATGGGCACAGGGGGAGGGGCACGACCACGGCATGCCCAGAGTGCGGCTCAACCACACCAGGGGCTTCCAATTGTGTCATTTTTTTTCTTATTCTCAAAGACTCCGTTTTCTAGAAGCCCTGTCCGGCAGTAGACTTGCCAAACTCACGATGCAACAACCAGGGAAGCAGAAAAGCTACGTCGAGTATCCAGGTGGTCTCTATCACGAGCAGTATACCTGTTTTACATACCATCCCGCAGCCTACCCCTGGAGGGGGACATGTTAAATAGTCCCATCCCTTGCTTATCGCACTATTTGTATCGTTCTGCTTTCATTGCAGTATTTTTTGAATAAACAATGCATCGCTTTTTGCCTATTATTGCATTCCTTTTTTATCTATATATGTTCACTTATGACATGTTGCACCCGTACGCTTTGGTACGGCCAAATACACCAGGGGCTTAAGTTCCCCAAAATATGGTGTGATAAGTCCAAACACTTTCACAAGTGTGGCACCCCGAACTTATAGCACTATATGCATCGGCTCCGAATCATGTCTTGGGTCAATAGTTGGGTTTGCCCGGCTCCCATGTTTTGGTACCTTACGTTCCGTTATATCGGCTAAGGTAGCGCTGGGAGAACCACTGCGATTGTGCCCCAGTTGAGCTGGGTTGAGCACCTCAGCGGAGAAAGCTAAAACTGACCGTCATGATAGGGCAAGAGCCGGTCACTGTTCGAGAGGTTTTTTCGAGTCCCTAAAGACTTATGCCGCTTAGAGCGAGGAGCCAGCTTTGTCCGGCCCAAGCGTGGATAGCGCCCCGAATTCGGTCTTCCGAACACTAGGGGCTTCGCTGAAATTTAAAATTATAGAATTCTATGGCTAAGTGGGAGTGTTCAAGCATTATAAGTCCGGTTGCCTCGTTCGTTGTGTTGAGCGCCTCCCTCGAAGGACCCAAGAATGGGAACAAGAGCGCTCAAGTTTATCCCGAACACCCCAGCACTCGTGGCATGGGGACTGAAGCCAATGACTTGCCATCTCTCAAATTTGATAAACGGCCGCACAGAAGGTAATATTTTAAATTAACAAGCGTTGCTTAGCACATATGAACAAAGTTTTCAGCGCACAGGATAACAAAATGCGAGTCTACTCAAAAATTACATCTTTGGAGCATTCACCCGCTATAAGGCGGGCACCCTTCAGGACACCCTTATAGTACATCTCGAGCGTGCGATACTCCTTGCCCGGCGGTGGCGCATCCCTCACAAGCTTCTCGACGTCCATCTTGCCCCAGTGCACTTTAGCACGGGCAAGGGCCCGACGGGCACCTTCAATGCAAACGGAGTGCTTGATGACTTCAATCCATGGATAGGCGTCCACCAGCCGCCGCACCAGACCGAAGTAGCTCCTAGGCATGGCTTCTTTAGGCCACAACCGAACTATGAGGCCCTTCATGGCCTGTTCGGCCACCTTGTGGAGCTCGACCAGCTGCTTGAGCTGGTCACTCAGGGGCACCGGATGTCCGGCCTCAGCATATTGAGACCAGAACACCTTTTCCGTCGAGCTCCCCTCCTCGGCTCGGTAGAACGCGGCAGCATCGGACATGCTACGGGGCAGATCTGCGAACGCTCCTGGAGAGCTCCGAATTCGGGTAAGCAACAGACAATTCACTTTTACATGCTTGCTTTGCATGAAGAATGCCTTACCCGCCGCTATCTTTTTTATCGCCTCAATTTCCTGGAGGGCTTTTTGGGCTTCGGCCTTAGCGGCTTTGGCACTCTCAAGAGCCGAGGCAAGCTCGGACTCTCGAGTCTTCGAGTCATGCTCCAAACTCTCATGTTTTTCCATGAGAGCCTCGAGCTCTTGCCGCACCTCCGCCACCCGCGCCTCCTGCTTCTCTCACTCGGTGTGTTCCGCGGCCGCATTGCTTTCGGCCTTGGACACCACTTCCTTCAGGGTCGCCACCTCGTTCGTGGCCCCTGCAACTCACGTTATTCCTGTCATTTTTTGCGACCAAAACCTTTCTATAAGGTATTACTTTAATAAGGTATTACTTACCTTCCTTGTCCTCGAGCTGCTTCTTGGCACGGCCAAGCTCGTTCTCGGACCACTCGAGGCTCTGCTTCAATGCATTGACCTCCGCAGTCAGTGCGGCAGAGGTCAGCAGCGCAGCCTGTATTCCCATATTGACATGCTTATGTTAGACTCCTGCGTATATCTTTTTAGATCCTCAGTTCGGCTTTTCTTTCCGAACACCAAACTGAGCATCAGGGGCTACTGTCTATGCGGTACTACTTTTACATATCTTAATTACATACCTCAAAGCCTGTTAGAAGGCTAGTACAGGCCTCAGTCAGCCCGCTCTTGGCGGACTGAACTTTCTGGATCACCGCACTCATAACAGTGCGGTGCTCCTCGTTGATGGAGGCACTGTTAAGCGCCTCCAGCAAATTATCCGGCGCCTCCGGTTGGACGGAGGTCACCGGCATCGCAGTCTCGCCCTTCTTACAAAGGGGCCGCCCGCCGAACTCCGGAACCACTAAAGGTTCCGGTACGGAGTCCGGCCCAGGGCCGAACTCAGAACCCTTTGGGGGTTGACCCCCCCTCGTGCCCAAAGTCTGGGAGGTTTCCCTACGGCACCTCCGGAACCTCCTCCTCCTGGCTGGGCCCCTTCTGGGACCCCACCTCGGCGTCGTCTGTGTCACAGGGGGAGGAGGCGGTCGGAAGTGAAGTGCTATTCACATCCGACGAATCCAGGGAGCCGCTCTACGAAGCGGGGAGATCGTCCTTGGGCGGGCTACATGGTTGTATTCGGCGTTAGAAGACACTATGCGACGAAAGAAAAATCATGAGTTATTCTGGAATCCGGACACTTACGATCTCGCCAGGGGCTTGGCCCTCGAAGGCCACTCCTCTTCGCCGTCGTCGGTGTTGGTGGAACAATCCGGAGGAAGGGTCCCTCCCTTCTTGGACCCTCCGGCCTCCCTAGTTGGGGAGGCCTTCCTTTTCTTCTCTCCCCCCGCTGGGGGAGAAGCCTCTTTTTTCTCCTCCCCGTCTTCGCGGGAGGAGTCTGCCACGGAGTCGTCGGACGATGAGTCCGACAACACCTGGCGCCGGGAACTCCTTCGAGTTCCCGTGGCCTTCTTCTTGGCCTTCTTCTCCGGCACCATGTAAGGCGCCGGAGCCAGCAGTCCCGTTAATCGGGCATCCGCTGGGTCTTCTGGCAAGGGAGTCGGATAGTTAACCTGCCCGGACGTCTTTTGCCAGGCCTGTCAAAGGTAAGGGAGTTTAGATCCCGCATAGAGTCAAACTATGAAAAACAAGTGTCTCGTAAAGGGTAAAATAGCTTACCTCGCCGGCTTGACACTGCGAGCTGAATCCACGATCTTCGGTAGCGGATGCGGGAGCCTCGGCGCCCTTGAACAGCACCTTCCAGGCATCTTCGTACGTAGTGTCGAAAAGCCTGCTCAGGGTTTGGTGTTGTGCCGGATCAAACTCCCACAAATTAAAAGCCCATTGTTGGCACGGGAGAATCCGGCGGATGAGCATGACCTGGACTATGTTGACAAGCTTGAGCTTCTTGTTCACCAAAGTTTGGACGTAGGATTGGAGTCCGGTCAGCTTCTCCGAATCACCCCATGATAGGCCCTTCTCTTTCCAGGAGGTGAGCCGTATGGGGATGCCAGATCTGAATTCGAGGGCCGCTGCCCATTCAGGGTCACGCGGCTCGGTGATGTAGAACCACCCTGATTGCCACCCCTTTATGGTCTCCACAAAGGAGCCCTCGATCCATAGGAAATTGGGCATATTGTCCACCATGGCACCTCCGCACTCCGCTTGGCGGCCGCCCACTACCTTCGACTTGACATTGAAGGTCTTCAGCCATAAGCCAAAGTGGGGCTGGATGCAGAGGAAGGCCTCGCACACGACGATGAACACCGAGATGTTGAGGATGAAATTCGGGGCCAGATCGTGGAAATCCAGGCCATAGTAGAACATGAGCCCCCGGACAAATGGGTGAAGTGGAAAACCTAGTCTGTGGAGGAAGTGGGTGAGGAACACCACCCTCTCATGGGGCCCGGGGGTGGGGATGAGCTGCCCCTCGTCTGGAAGCCGGTGCGCAATATCGTTGTGCAGGTATCCGGCTTTCCTCAACCTTTTGATGTGCCCCTCCGTGATGGAGGAGGCCATCCACTTGCCTCCCGCTCCGGACATGGCTGGGGTAGGTTGAGGCGAGATGTGCGGACTTGGGCGCTGGAGCTCGAGTGCGTGGAGATGGATAAGCAAAGGAGGAAGAAGGCGTAGGTTAAAAGGTGGATCCTTATCCCCTTATATGGACGGACGAAAACTATGCATCCCCACCAGCCTGGTAAAACTCGCTTATCTCCCAAGCGCCGTAATCAATGGCGCGGTTGGGTTACCCACGCCCGTATTGATGAGAATCCCGGAATAAGGGGACACGATCTCTGCTTTGACAAGACGTGCCAAGGAAACCGCCTCGCTAAACGCGCTGAGGTGGAACAGTAAAAATGATTCGAATAAAGGCTTGGCCATGGTGTGACATCATGCCACGAAATACGTCAGCAGATTGAACTTGTGTAAATATTATTCTCTCTATGGTGGTATGTGGAACTTATTTTGCAGAGCCGGACACTATCCTGGTGTTCAAAATCTTCTATGAAGTATTCGGAGGAGGAACCCGCCTTGCAATGCCGAAGACAACATGCGCGCCGGACTCGTCGTCATTGAAGCCTGGTTCAGGGGCTACTGAGGGAGTCCTGGACTAGGGGGTGTCCGGATAGCCGAACTATCATCTTTGGCCGGACTCCAAGACTATGAAGATACAAGATTGAAGACTTTGTCCCGTGTCCGGATGGGACTTTCCTTGGCGTGGAAGGCAAGCTTGGCGATACGGATATGTAGATCTCCTACCATTGTAACCGACTCTGTGTAACCCTAACCCTCTCCGGTGTCTATATAAACCGGAGGGTTTTAGTCCATAGGACGAACAACAATCATACCATAGGCTAGCTTCTAGGGTTTAGCCTCTCTGATCTCATGGTAGATCTACTCTTGTACTACCCATATCATCAATATTAATCAAGCAGGAGTAGGGTTTTACCTCCACCAAGAGGGCCCGAACCTGGGTAAAAACATCGTGTCCCTTGTCTCCTGTTACCATCCACCTAGACGCACAGTTCGGGACCCCCTACCCGAGATCCGCCGGTTTTGACACCAACAGCGACCATGCGCGGACAATGGCCATCCCACGCCTAATGAGGCGGTGCAAGCGGGCCCCACATGAGACGTCAGTGCGAGGAATGCTGCACCAGGAAGAAAATGGTGATGTAATCAAGGCAGCTGTCGGGGAGGGGGTCGATGCTGAAGATGATGTTGTCGATGTTGTGGTAGACGAGGCGCCGCACCAGGGTTGCCAAGCCTGGGAACACATCAGGGACGAAGGCACACATCAATGTTGCAAGCACCAGGCATGCAGAGATGAGGGCCAGCTCGAATTGTACACCGTGTTGGAGGGACCAGTAGAGGAGACCTCACAAACGGTTGCGGCACAAACGACATGGGGAAGAAGATGCCAAAGTTTCGGATGGTTGCTGGAGTAGATGAACTATTGAAGTGGTCGGGGAAGATGACTATCCTATCAAAACTGGCAGATCTCAGGTAGGGGGACCCAAGCTATATGTCTGAGGATCGGTGGTAACTATGATCAAAAGGACATAGTGTTTACCCAGGTTCGGGCCCTCTTAAAGGAGGTAAAACCCTACTCCTGCTTGATATATTCGAAGCGTATAGGGGTTACAAGAGTTGATCTACCACGAGATCATATTGGCTAACCCCTAGTTCAGCTAGCTTAATAATATTGTGTTCCTGCCTTCGATCTAACCCTCCGGTTTATATAGACACTAGAGGGGCTTAGGGTTGTACAAAGTCAGTTTAACAGGAAGGAAATAACATATCCGGATACCTAAACTTTCCATCCACGTATAGGGGAGTCCCTACCGGACACGAGAGGTGGTCTTGTGCCTTGTATCTTGATGGCCCATCAGTCTAGCCCAGATCCAGTAGACCGGACGCCCGAGGACCCCCTAGTCCAAGACTCCGACAATAGCCCCTGAACCAGTCTTCAATGATGATGTGTTCAGCGCACGGATTATCTTCAGCATTGCGAGGCGGGTTCCTTGGACAGTATATGTCAATCTTCCTCCATAAAAGAACTGTATTCGGCCTTGCATAATTAACACAACCCTTAGCCGCGAAGGCAGGATATATAAAAAATAAGAATTGTGTCTTTACTGACAACTTTTTTCGGCGAAGCATCAGACTTGACCCTTCGATGTTTTGAACCATTTCCTCATCCTGTGTTCCGCGTTTCGAGGCCAAGCCCCATTGGCCCGTCCTGACAAAACAGCGATCGTGCCCACTTAATACGGGATTGCTCATCAATAAAATTTGGGTAATCCAACCGTTTATGGCGCACGCTTTCATTGGGAATAGGCGAGCTTCAAGGCACAAGTGGGGGACGGTTGGCATTTTTACCGCCTATAAGAGGGCAATGGATTTCCCTTTTCTTCCCCATGCCTTCCAGTCTCCTCCGCCTTCCAATCTCCCAAGCTCTCAGCGCCCGTAAAGCTTCTGTCTTTCTCACCACCACCACCACCACCTCCTCCGACCATGACCGGATCCGGTTCCAAAGGAAAGTGGGAGGCCTCCTCCGTCACAGAGAAGGAGATAAAGGATCTCCGGAGTGTGGGATACCTCACCGCCACCATCGTGCACAGGCTCCCCCCTAAGGGTCAGATCATTCCCACTCCGGAGCCCGGCGAACGGGTCGTCTTCCTTCCTCATTCCCTTAGAGGGTTAGTTTTTCCACTCCACCCATTCGTCTGTGGACTTATGTTCTACTACGGGCTAGATTTCCATGATCTAGCTCCGAACTCTTTCCTCCACATCTCGGCGTTTATCGTCGTGTGTGAGGCTCTTCTCCGCATCCACCCACACTTCGGCTTGTGGCTGAAGGTCTTCAATGTGAAGCCGAAGTTGGTCGACAGGCAGCACGCGGACTACAGCGAAGCTATGATCAGCAAGCTTCCCAACGCCATGTGGCCCAAGGGGGCCTTCGTGGAGACCGTCAAGATCTTGTAATAAGAGTGGTTTTATATCACTGAGTCGTGCCGCACTAAGTGGGCGGCGATCCCGAAATTTAGATCCGGACCCCCCATGAGGCTCGTCTCCTGGACCGCGAAGGGGCTTGACTGGGGGTCTCAGACGGAGGTGCAGATGCTGCAAATGCGTATCACCAACGTGCTAAGCAAAAAACGTTGGTCTACCAACATAGTGCAAATTATGCTCTTCCGCCGCATCCTCCCCTGCCAGCACCGGACTTCCCCCATGTGGGAGTTCAATATGGAGGAGCCGCAGACGAGGCAGAACACACGAGGGAATGTGGAAGATGCTCTTCAAGGCGCAGGAGAGATGGCCCATGGAAACCAAAGACGTCGGCCTCAACGCCAAGAATCCGGCCACTCTGATAAGTGTTGAACTTCCGAAGACATACCTAGTTAATGTATTCGATCAATACAAAACTCATCAGCCCACCTTTTTGCAGGGCTGGACCAAGAAGTCGGAGCGGATTAAGAGTCCGGCTCCGTTTCCCGAAGACCCAGTCACTCTTCAGCTGGAGGAGATGCTGGTCCCGGCACCCTATCAGGCGTCAGAGACGAAAATCAAGAAGAAGGGCAAGGGGGCCATGGACGGGCCCTGCCGCAAAGGTCCTTCGGATGCAGTGTCCGGAGAGCCGAGGTCATTTCCTCTCACGAGGAAGACAAGGATGAAGAGGAGGAGGAGGAGGAGGAAGTGGAGAGCGACTCCCCACTCAAGCCAAGGAGGGGAAAGAGGACAGCCTTCGAGAACCTGGAGGGAGCAACACCGAAGAACGGGAGGATAGTCCTCTTAGATAGTTCGGACTCAGAGTCCAAAGACATCCCAAAGAGGATCCAAATAGATAAGCCCCTGGTCGAAATGTAAGTATCGAAAACTTACTTGTTCAGTTATCGCTTAATCTGCCTTTGTTATATGAATCAAGTTTTTTCTTTGCCTTTCAGCCCTCCACGCAAGATCCCGATCCCCTCTTCTTCGGAGGGGAACTCTCTGGCACCTAAAGACATGGAGAGTGATAGACCATCGCATGCCTTCTCCCCCTACCATGGAGGACACCAAGGTGCCATCCCAAAGGACATCTCCCGGCTGAGGAGGAGAGGACGAGGCCATCTAGAAGGCAATCGAGGGTAACACCTCAGACGCTGTAGAGCGGGCTTGGCGACCCCCATGACCACCAAGGGTAGGGGGCCTCAATAGTTTGGGCCCTCGCCGAACACCGTCCCGGAGACCAATACGGCTCCGGGTTTGGACCATCCCCCCCCCCCTTCGACAGAGGGGGGAGGAGCAACAGCTCCATCGGCGGAATCTGTTAATCCGGAGGCCGCTGACACTCTGCAGGAAGCACTGTGACATGCGTCCATCATGGAGGAACACCGCACCCTGATGGGTGCGGTTATGGAAAAGGTTCAGTCCGCGAAGAGCGGACTGACCGAAGCCTTCAACAGCCTACTGATGGGCTTTGAGGTATGCAATGTAATTCTCTTTACAAGCTTTCTCTTTTGTTGGTATATATATAAGGCCTGGATCTGTGTATAGACAGTAGCCCCTAAGACTCCGTCTGGATTAGAACAATCCGGATAGAGGATCAAAAACAAATTGATAATGTATCGTATATTGTTGGACAGGCTTCTATGCTGGCGGCTATTACCCAGGCCGCAGAGGTTACTGAGCTCAGTCGGTAGCTTCGGCTATCTGATGAGGAACTCAACCGCATCAACAAGCGGTTTAATGAAACCCAAGGTATGCGACACTACTACATACCCATCGTGATATGTCTGTTAATCTTTTAAACTAATCAAGAGTTATGACTATACTCACAGTTGGCGCAGCCGAGGTCGAGTCCCTCAAGAGCGCCCTCGCCCAAGCCAAGAAGGAGGTGGAGGTGAGCAAGGCGGCCGCTGACAAAGCAGCCAAGGAGTTAGAGGTGGAGCAAACCACCCGCTGAAGACATGAGGCGCGGGTGGGGGAGGTCGAACAGGAGCTCAAGGATGCCATTGCCAAGTGAGAGTCCTAGGAGCGGAAGAGTTTGGAACAAGCCTCCGAGCTCACCAAAGCGCTGGAAAGCGTGAAAGAAGCCCGGGTTGAAGCCCAGGGCGCTCACCAAGAGATCCAAGAGGCGAGGCAAATAGCGGCTGGTAAGGCCTTTCTTATGCAGAGTAAATTTACAAGGAAGAGATACATTTTGCTGACCCCGGTTTGGAGTTCTCCAGGCGCATTTGTGGATCTGCCGAGGAGTATTGCTAACGACGCCGAGTTCTTTCGTGCCAAAGAGGGGAGCTCAACGGAGAAGCTATTGTGGTTGCAATACCTTGCGCTAGAGTATCCGGCGCCCCACAGCGATCAGCTGAAGCAGCTGACGGAGCTGCACAGGGTGGCCAGACTAGCCATGAAGGACGTAATAGTCCGTCTTTGGCCAGCCGAGCCCATACCCAGCAGCTACTTTGGACTTGTTTTGAAGCGGCTGGTCAAGGTGTGTCCTCGGGTTAACGCCATCAAGCGGTTGGCCTGCATAGAAGGTGCCCAGATGGCCTTCGCCCGAGTCAAGGTACAATGGGAGAAGATAAAGGCCATGGAGATTGCCACCGCAGGGCCGCCTGAAGGCAAGGATCACCGGCGGCCGAAGAAGTACTTCGGTGAGGTCCTCGAGGGAGCCCGCATCATAGAGGGCCAGTGCTCAAAAGTTATCATATTTGATTAGCACAGTCCGGCTTGTAAGGACCGTGTAATGATATTATGGTGTAAAATATTTATGCTTGCGCTTTATGATTAGTTTATCCTCATGTTTGGCCGTTTTAATTTATAAGTCTGAAAGTTTACCAATCGTCGGCTTCTGCCCCCACGTAAATATTACAGGGGTGTTCGGGAACGCATGACCGCACTTTATCCAACGTGATGGAGGAGGCATCTTGCAAGGTGAACTAGGCAATCAGACTATGCGGCTTTAGTACTTTCACTTGGCCGTAAGAGTCCATTGGTGGGGCTAAGTACTAGCCTCTTGTTGCGTGAACGATAATCCGGAGAACGACACCTTTGCAACACGGCTGGTCGATGCCCAACACCTCATATAACACGGCATAAATCGCGAATGATTTGTAGTTTAACACTAAGTCACCGGATCGCTGACCCGCTCTCGCATATCATGACAGTCGGTTTTCGGCTTTCTCTACTGAGGTACTTAACTGGACGAACCAGAAATACAATCACAGTAGTTCTCCCTTTACTACCTTAGCCGAACTTGCAGAACGTAAGGTGGCAAACACAGGAGCCGGGCAACCCAACTATAGACCCAAGACATGATTCGGAGCCGATGCATATAATGCAATATCCGGGACGCCGAAGAGTTCCCTAGAGGTGTTCGGACTTTAAAAGTTTGCGGGGCCGAATACAGCCCCTGGTATGATGGTCGTGCTGAAGCATGTATGTCAGTCGAACGCAAGGGGGAATACGGATGACAAGATAATACAAGAACCCAACAAAAAAGGTGATGAACATCTGCTTCCTTTATATGCTTATTAATGTGTTGAGGCATGTTCCGACAGACAATGCCATTAATGTTAAGGTCATGTTACATGCCTAAAAAGTAAGAAAAAATTTACATAAGGGAAAGTTTAACATGGGGCCTAAAAATAGTTCAAGAACTCCAGTGATGCCCTATCACACGTCTGCGACGTTTCTCCTTAGTAATAAGTCCTTTGATAGGCGTATTTGATGGTTGGGAAACGCTAGCTTTAAAAGGATCTCTTGAAGAAACCGTATAGCAAGTGGGGCTCTTGATGAACCTGTAATGAAGAAAGGTATATGCAGTCCAGAGGGTCAAGCCGTACTATGGACCTTTTCCGTAGTGTGCCTCTAGTGCTGCCCAAGGTATTTTTAGTGTGTACTTATGTACGCGTGGTACATAAGCCGCAACCTTATGGGGCAGTCGGTGGAGGCCGAACTGCTAATCAAGGTCCGATCCATTGATTTATCGCAATTATGGGCTGACCGGACTCATTTAGACACGTCATTGGCTTTATTGCCTGACGAACTGTTCGGCTTTATAAGGCCGTCGTACACCTTGGCTGCAAGGGCCGCGGTGTGCTCTTCAGTATGGAGGGAGCGCTCCATATTTCCATTGACTATAATAACACCACGAGGTCCAGGCATCTTAAGCTTCAAGTAAGCATAATGCGGGACTGCATTAAAGCGGGTGAAAGCAGTTCGTCCGAGCAGTGCATGATATCCACTGCGGAAAGGGACGATGTCGAAGATTAACTCTTCGCTGCGAAAGTTGTCTCGGGAGCCGAATACTACCTCCAGTATTAGTGAGCCCGTGCAACGGGCCTCCACGCCTAGTATTGCGCCTTTAAAGGTAGTATTACTAGGCTTGATTCTTGATGGGTCAATGCCCATCTTGCGGATAGTGTCTTGATAGATCAAGTTCAGACTGCTGCCCCCGTCCATAAGGACTCTAGTGAGATGGTATCCATCAATAATTGGATCAAGTACCAGGGCGGCCAAACCCCACGTGATGGATACCTGGTTGGGTGATCCCTGTGATCAAAGGTGATCGGACAGGCTGACCATGGGTTAAACTTTGCAGCGACAGGCTCTACAGCATAGACGTCCCTTAGTGCGCTCTTGCGCTCCCTTTTGGGGATGTGAGTGACATAGATCATGTTCACTGTTTTCACCTCAGGGGGAAACTGCTTCTGACCCCCGGTGTTCGGCTGACGGGGCTCATCATCGTCTTCACTTGGAGGTCCCTTCCCTTGTGTTTGGTATTTAGCTTACCGGCCTGTTTGAAAACCCAACAATTCCTGTTGGTGTGGTTGGAAGGCTTGTCGGGTGTGCCATGAATCTGGCAGGGCCTCTCAAGGATTTTATCCAAGCTGGATGGACCTTCCTTGTTGCCTTTAAAAGATTTCTTCTGCTGACCGGATTTAGAACCACTGAATCCGGCATTGACTGTCGTATCGCCTGCATCGTCATTGTTGTTCTGACGTTTGTTTTTATTGCGGTGAGGTTTACCATTGCCATCCCTGGCCTCCAAAGTGCTAGGGTCGCCCGAGCTGTTGCTTCTACGAGCTAACCAGCTATCCTCACCCGCACAGAAGCGGGTCATAAGTGTAGTTAAGGCTGCCATGGTTTTCGGCTTTTCCTGCCCGAGATGTCGGGCGAGCCATTCGTCCCGGACGCTGTGTTTGAAGGCCGCTAAGGCTCCGGTGTTCGGACTGTCCATGATCTGGTTCTTTTTAATTAGGAACCGATTCCAAAGCTTGCGAGCCGAGTCACCTGGTTGCTGGATTATGTGACTCAAGTCGTCAGCATCCGATGGCCGGACATAAGTGCCCTGGAAGTTGGCCCGAAAAGCATCTTCCAAATCTTCCCAGGTTCCAATGGAGTTTTCTGGGAGGCTGTTCAGCCAGTGTCGTGCTAGTCCTTTCAGCTTTAGAGGAAGATATTTGATGGAATGGAGGTCATCTCCACGAGCCATGTGGATGTGGAGAAGAAAATCTTCAATCCAGATGGCTGGATCCATCATTCCATTGTTCTGTTTGATGTTTACGGGTTTAAACCCTTCCAAAAATTGGTGTTGCATTACCTCATCGGTGAAGCATAAAGGGTGTGCAGCCCCTGCGTATCAATATCACGGCGGAGGTCGGCTGACATCTGAGTTCGGTTCCGATCCCGAGTATAGTAATGGTCGTCAAGTCGGGCTTCATAGCAGTTCTCTCGCGCCGGGGCACGGCCTCTTGATCCATAGATTGATCTAGTCTGGCCAGCTTTATTGGCTAGGTCACGTTGCAAGTCATATGTGTATCCAGCGGCTGCTGTTTCCCTACCTTTTCGGCGAGGGGGTGTGGGCTGGTGTTCAGCTTGATATGCCGCTTTATCCCGTCCACATGGTGGTCGGTCTGGTTGATCTGCCTGATTGTATTTCGATGGTATTGTCTCAAGGGCTTCGTCGTTGAATTCTGGCAGCAGCTTGCGCTTGGGGTAATTTTTTATAGGTCGCTCATGGCCATACTCCTCGGCGGCCAGGACCTCGGTCCACCTTTCATTGAGCTTATCCTGTTCAGCTTTGAGCTGCTGCTTGTTTCTTTTTTAGGCTCCGCGCTATGGCGATGAGCTGTCGCTTGAAGCGCTCTTGTTCAAGGGGTTCCTCTTGGACGATAAAGTCTTCGTCACCGAGGCTAACGTCGTCTTCGGATTCTGGCATATAGTTGTTGTCTTCTGAATCTTCGTGATTAGCATGTTCGGGGCTATACCGACCCTCTTCCCTTTCATCCTGTTCGGATGTGGGCTCGACGGGGTATTCGGGATCTTCGGCATCATCTGGAGTCTCATTGTCTCCGGTGCTGGTAATACTATCCGTCGCCTGACGCGGTCGTGAGCGACGCCGCTGACGTTGGTGCTTTGGTGGTTTATCAACGGGTTTGTCCTCCTCAGGGTTCTGATTGTCCTCGTCGTCCTTTTTATCAGGAGTGTCCACCACGTATACATCATAAGTTGAAGTGGCCATCCAATGCCCAATAATGGGTGGGACTTGGCTTGGTTCGGCATCGGCATCGTTGTCCATACCGTCGATGTCTTCGGACGCGTAGTCCAGCATGTCGGTTAAATCCTCGACGGTGGCTATTAAGTGGGTGGTGGCTGTGGTATAGAATTCCCCTCTCTCAGCCCCCAGCCCGAGCTGGGTATAGTTTGGAGGCAAAGCCTCCGTGATGGCAAGAGACTACATTTATCCCAATGCTTCATCTAGGAGCGAAAGCTGGACCGGAAACTATGGATCTGCAGGGCTGAGTTCGACGTGGGACACCTGATCGGACCCAATGAGCGCAGATCTCAACAGTTTGAAGTGATCATCCAGAGGAAAGTCCAAGATTGCATCCGTGTCATCGGTCGGGAGCTCCATGAGGGGAAGGAGTTCGCACGGCTAATGCTCCAATCTTCGGACGATACGACCCGCCCCGAATCTAAGGCCGGGCAGGTATGAGTGTTGACCCCTGAATGGGATCTGACCGAGGATCCCAAAAGCCTTCTTGATGGGGGCACAGAGCGGTAGCCGAGGCCGTGAACCCCTTGAAGATTAGATCTCCTCGGATGTCAGCGACGTAGTTCAAGTTTCCAAACCTGATCTGGTGGCTGGAGGCGTAACTGTCGACCTGCTCGAGGCAGTCGGTCGATTTGGCACGAAGCACGAAGCCGCCAAACACAAAGACCTGTCCGGGGAGAAAGGTTTCCCTGGACATGGCATCATTGTTAATGAAGAGGCGAGCCATCGATCCTTCTGTCGACGATACAACGGAGCTCTCAATGAAAGCACCAATGCCTGTGTCAAAACCGACAGATCTCGTGTAGGGGGGCCCAAGCTATATGTGTGAGGATCGGTGGTAACTATTATGAAAAGGCCATAGTGTTTACCCAGGTTCAGCCCTCTTAAAGGAGGTAAAACCCTACTCCTGCTTGGTTATATTAGAAGGGTATAGGTGTTACAAGATTTGATCTACCACGAGATTATATTGGCTAACCCTAGTTCGGCTAGCTAAATAATGTTGTGTTCCTTCCTTCGATCTAACCCTCCAGTTTATATAGGCACCGGAGGGGCTTAGGGTTGTACAAAGTCAGTTTAACAGGAAGGAAATAACATATCCAGACACCTAAACTTGCCATCCACGTATACGGGAGTACCTACCAGACACGAGAGGTGGTCTTCTGCCTTGTATCTTGACGGCCCATCAGTCCGGCCAGATACAGTAGAACGGACGCCGAGGACCCCCTAGTCCAGGACTCCCACAATGACGACGACCTTGGCTATAAGCTTGTGCTAGACAAAGATGAAGATGTGGTCGGCGAAACCAGAGGTAGCCTAGAGAGGCCACGTCGGTCACCTATAGAAGCACGTCGGCAATGCTCGAAGTAGGCGAGGAAGTACCCAACGGGGTCATGAAGACCTCACACGGATGGTGGCGTTCCCGTGCCTAGGGAGGCGGCGCGGCTCAAAGTAGGCGAGGAAGTACCCAACTGGGTCATGAAGACCTCACAAGGATGGTGGCGTTCCCGCGTCTAGGGAGGCGGCATGGAACATACCACAGTGGAAGTCAACATGATGGGGACGATGGAGTATACGGTGTGCCGCAGCACTACGACCTGAAGAGGCAACGTAGCGGTAGCTTGCATGTTGGCGCAACAGCGGGGAAGATCTCAGGGCAGCGGCATGGACCGCTGCTACGTCTTGAGCTTGCGTTGGTTTTCGTTGAAGAGGAAAGGGTGTTGCAGCAATAGTAGCATAAGTATTTCCCTTAGTTTTTCAGAACCAAGGTATCAATCCAGTAGGAGGCTCCTCAAAAGTCCCACACACCTACACAAACAAACAAAGAACTCGCAACCAACGCAATAAAGGGGTTGTCAATCCCTTCACGACCACTTGCGAAAGTGAGATCTGATATAGATAGTATGATAAGATAAATATATTTTTGGTATTTTATGATATAGATTGGAAAAGTAAAGATGCAAATAAAAGTAGATTGAAAGCTTATATGATAAAAGATAGATCCGGGGGCCATAGATTTCACTAGTGGCTTCTCTCAAGATAGTAGAAAAGCGAATAATTATGAGATTATCCAGGAATGATCATGTATATAGGCATCACGTCCGTAACAAGTAGACCGACTCCTGCCTGCATCTACTACTATTACTCCACAGATCGACCGCTATCCAGCATGCATCTAGAGTATTAAGTTCATAAAGAACAGAGTAACGCATTAAGAAAGATGACATGATGTAGAGGGATAAACTCATGCAATATGATATAAACCCCATCTTTTTATCCTCGATGGCAACAATACAATACGTGCCTTGCTGCCCCTGCTGTCACTGGGAAAGGCACCACAAGATTGAACCCAAAGCTAAGCACTTCTCCCATTGCAAGAAAGATCAATCTAGTAGGCCAAACAAAACTGATGATTCAAAGAGACTTGAAAAGATAACTTAATCACACATAAAAGAATTTAGAGGAGATTCAAATATTTCTCATAGATAAACTTGATCATAAACCCACAATTCATCGGATCTCGACAAACACACCGCAAAAAGTGTTACATCGAATAGATCTCCAAGAAGATCGAGGAGAACATGGTATTGAGATCCAAAATGAGCGAAGAAGCCATCTAGCTAATAACTATGGACCCGAAGGTCTGTGGTAAACTACTCACAACTCATCGGAGGGGCTATGGTGTTCATGTAGAAGCCCTCCATGGTCGATTCCCCCTCCGGCGGAGCGCTGGCGATGGCTCCAAGTGGGATCTCGCGGATACAGAAGGTTACGGTGGTGGAAATAGTTTTTCGTGGTCGCCTTTGATGTTCTCGGGGTACGTGGTTATATATAAGAGGAAGAAGTAGGTCGGTGGCCGCCCGAGGGGCACACGAGATAGGGGGTGCGCTCTGTAGGGGTGGGTGCGCCCTCCACCCTCGTGGCCGCCTTGGCTGCTTCTTGACTTGCACTCCAAGTCCTCTGGATCACGTTCATTTCAAAAATCACGCTCCCAAAGGTTTCATTTTGTTTGGACTCCGTTTGATATTCCTTTTCTTCGAAACACTGAAATAGGCAAAAAAAACAGCAATACGGGCTGGGCCTCCGGTTAGTAGGTTAGTCCCAAAAATGATATAAATGTGTAAAGTAAAGCCCATAAACATCCAAAACGGGAAATATAATAGCATGGAATAATAAAAAATTATAGATACGTTGGAGACGTATCAAGCATCCCCAAGCTTAATTCCTGCTCATCCTCGAGTAGGTAAATTATAAAAACAGAATTTTTGATGTGGAATGCTACCTAGCATAATTCTCAATGTAATTTTCTTTATTGTGGCATGAATGTTCAGATCCAAATGATTCAAAATAAAAGTTCATATTGACATAAAAAATAATAATACTTCAAGCATACTAATCAAAGCAATCATGTCTTCTCAAAATAACATGGCTAAAGAAAGTTATCCCTACAAAATCATATAGTCTGGCTGTTGCTCTATCTTCATCACACAAAGTATTTAATCATGCACAACCCCGATGACAAGCCAAGCAATTGTTTCATACTGTAGCAATCTCAAACTTTTTCAACTTTCATGCAATACATGAGCGTGAGCCATGGATATAGCACTATATGTGGAATAGAATGATGGTTGTGGAGAAGACAAAAAAAGGAGAAGATAGTCTCATATCAACTAGGCGTATCAACGGGCTATGGAGATGCCCATTAATAGATATCAATGTGAGTGAGTAGGGATTGCCATGCAATGAATGCACTAGAGATATAAATGTATGAAAGCTCAACAAAGGAAACTAAGTGGGTGTGCATCCAACTTGCTTGCTCACGAAGACCTAGGGCATTTTGAGGAAGCCCATCATTGGAATATACAAGCCAAGTTCTATAATGAAAAATTCCCACTAGTATATGAAAGTGACAACATAGGAGACTCTATATCATGAAGATCATGGTGCTACTTTGAAGCACAAGTGTGGTAAAAGGATAGTAGCATTGTCCCTTCTCTCTTTTTCTCTCATTTTATTTTATTTTTCTTTCTTTTCTTCTTTTTTCTTTCTTTTTGGGCCTTTTTTGCCTTTCCTTTTTTTATTTTTTTTATATAAAGTCCGAAGTCTCATCCTGACTTTTAGGGGAATCATAGTCTCCATCATCCTTTCCTCACTAGGACAATGCTCTAATAATGAAGATCATCACAATTTTATTTACTTACAACTCAAGATTACAACTCAATACTTAGAACAAGACATGACTCTATATGAATGCCTTCGGCGGTGTACCGGGATATGCAATGAATCAAGAGTGACATGTATGAAAATTATGAAGGTGGCCATGCCACAAATACGATGTCAACTACATGATCATGCAAAGAGCAATATGACAATGATGATGCGTGCCATATAAACGGAACGGTGGAAAGTTCCATGGCAATATATCTCGGAATGGCTATGGAAATGCCCTAATGGGTAGGTATGGTGGCTGTTTTGAGGAAGGTATATGGTGGGTGTATGGTACCGGCGAAAGTTGCGTGGCACAAGAGAGGCTAGCAATGGTGGAAGGGTGAGAGTGCGTATAATCCATGGACTCAACATTAATCATAAAGAACTCATGTACTTATTGAAAAATCTACAAGTCATCAAAATCAAAGTACTACGCGCATGCTCCTAGGGGGATAGATTGGTAGGAAAAGACCATCGCTCGTCCCCGACCGCCAATCATAAGGAAGACAATCAATAAATGAAATTGTGCTCCAACTTCATCACAAAGCGGTTCACCATACGTGCATGCTACGGGAATCACAAGCTTCAACACAAGTATTCTTTAAATTCATAATCACCCAACTAGCATGACTCTAATATTACCACCCCTAATATTTCAAAACAATTATCAAGTATCAAATTGATCATAGCATCCAATTCACTTTCTATGATAGTTTTTATTATACCCAACTTGGATGCCTACCATTCTAGGACCAATTTTATAACCATAGAAAATACCATGCTGTTCTAAGAGACTCTCAAAATAATATAAGTGAAGCATGAGAGACTAGCAATTTCTACAAAATTAAGCCACCGCCGTGCTCTAAAAGATATAAGTGAAGCACTAGAGCAAAAACTATCAAGCTCAAAAGATATAAGTGAAGCACATAGTGTATTCTAATAAATTCTAATCAAGTGGGCTTATCCCAAAAGGTGTGTACATCAAGGATGATTGTGGTAAACTAAAAAGCAAAAACTAATATCATACAAGATGCTCCAAGCAAAACACATATCATGTGGCGAATAAAAATATAGCTCCAAGTAAAGTTACCAATGAACGAAGATGAAAGAGGGGATGCCTTCCGGGGGCATCCCCAAGCTTAGGCTTTTGGATATTCTTGATTATCTTGGGGTTCCATGGGCATCCCCAAGCTTAGGCTCTTGCCACTCCTTATTCCATAGTCCATCAAATCTTTACCCAAAACTTGAAAACTTCACAACACAAAACTCAACAGGAAATCTCATAAGCTCCGTTAGTGAAAGAAAGCAAAACCACCACATAAGGTACTGTAATGAACTCATTCTTTATTTATATTAGTGTTAAACCTACTGTATTTCAAGTTCTCTATTGTTCATACCACTTAATACTAGCCATAGATGCATCAAAATAAGCAAACAACACACGAAAAACAGAAACTGTCAAAAACATAACAGTCTGTAGAAATATGTAACCCTTCAATACTTCTGGAACTCTAAACATCCTACAAAAATAGGAGGTCCTGGGCAATTTGTCTATTGATCAACAGCAAAAAGAATCAACGCAAAAGCACGTTTCTGTGAATTAATAAAACTAATTTCATGCATGCAAAGTTTCTGTTTTTCAGCAGAATGAAATTAACTATCACCATAGGTTATCCTATAGGTTCTACTTGGCACAAACACTAATTAAAACATAAAAGCACATCTAAACAGAAGGTATATGCAAAATTATCCAAACGAGTGGTGCAACGCAATACACCTTATATTTTGGATTTTTTCTCAAAAATCTATACACCTTATATCAAGGAACGGAGGGAGTACTAAACAGAAATAAAAACAGAAAACACAAATAAAATTGGGTTGCCTCCCAACTAGCGCTATTGTTTAACGCCCCTAGCTAGGCATAAAAGCGAAGATAGATCTAAGTAGTGCCATAATAATAAGATAGATCTTGAAAACTCATCTCATATTCTCTATGTTTAGCAGCAAGTTTTCTATGAGGCAAGCAAAAGTAATCAAAAGGGCTAAATTTAATGCGACAAAAGTCCCCAAGATCAATCACGGGAGGAATGGGTTCCTCCTTTGGCCCTTCATATTGCACAACTAATTCATCATTATAAGCATTCTTTTGGCAGAATTTCGTGAGCCTATACTCAAGAGAGTATCCTAGCTCATTATTTTGAAGAGCAAAATCATTATTAGTTCAGAAATTCTATCAACTAGGAAATTGGTAGGAACCTTTTTTCTAAGGTTTTCATTGAAAGCAACATAGTCCAAAGATTCAAAATGCCTAATTTCCTCTTGATCGAAGAGGATCGCCTCTATGGGAGGACGACCGGCGTCCACCCTATAGTGCGCAAAGATTTCTTTGGCCTCTCTTATTATAAATCTAAACTCATGAGCCAAAAATATAGTGATAGCGCGCTTAACAGAAGAATGCTCAATATTAGAAAATTCCAGGAAAATTCTTTGTATGCAAGGATGCATATCCATAAATTGTCTTTCAAGCTCAACTACAAGCATAGCGATAGGATCCGCAAGACTACTAGTTCTATGAAGAATAGAACCACCCATGGAAGGTAAAGCACCGGCACAACTAAATAAATCTTGAATAACACCTTTTTCAATAATGTTACTACTACCGATTCGAAACTTTTTAGTATGCAAGATAGGGGGTTCTTCAGCAGGAACATCAGAATTTTTCATGTTATCATTATTGTCAATATCGACAATAATCTCCCCAATTTCAGACATAACGGCAAACAAAACCGAGGAAAAAGAAGAGAGCAAGCGAAAGAGAGAGGAGATTGGGAAAGAAAGGGCGAATAAAACGGCAAGGGTGAAGTGGGGGAGAGGAAAACGAGAGGCAAATGGCAAATAATATAAGTGCGAGGGAGATGAGTTTGTGATGGGTACTTGGTATGTCTTGACTTGAGTGGAGACCTCCCTGGCAACGGCGCCAGAAATCCTTCTTGCTACGTCTTGAGCTTGCGTTGGTTTTTCTTGAAGAGGAAAGGGTGATGCAGCAATAGTAGCGTAAGTATTTCCCTCAGCTTTTAAGAACCAAGGTATCAATCCAGTAGGAGGCTCCTCAAAAGTCCCACGCACCTACACAAACAAACAAAGAACTCGCAACCAATGCAATAAAGGGGTTGTCAATCCCTTCACGACCACTTGCGAAAGTGAGATCTGATAGAGATAGTATGATAAGAGAAATATATTTTTGGTATTTTATGATATAGATTGGAAAATTAAAGATGCAAATAAAAGTAGATTAAAAGCTTATATGATAAAAGATAGACCCGGAAGCCATAGATTTCACTAGTGGCTTCTCTCAAGATAGCATAAGTATTACGGTGGGTGAACAAATTACTGTCGAGCAATTGATAGAAAAGCGAATAATTATGAGATTATCTAGGCATGATCATGTATATAGGCATCATGTCCGTGACAAGTAGACCGACTCCTGCCTGCATCTACTACTATTACTCCACACATCGATCACTATCCAGCATGCATCTAGAGTATTAAGTTCATAAAGAACAGAGTAACACATTAAGAAAGATGACATGATATAGAGGGATAAACTAATGCAATATGATATAAACCCCATCTTTTTATCCTCGATGGCAACAATACAATACATGCCTTGCTGCCCCTGCTGTCACTGGGAAAGGACACCGCAAGATTGAACCCAAAGCTAAGCACTTCTCCCATTGCAAGAAAGATCAATCTAGTAGGCCAAACCAAACTGATAATTCGAAGAGACTTGCAAAGATAACTTAATCACACATAAAATAATTCAGAGGAGATTCAAATATTTCTCATAGATAAACTTGATCATAAACCCACAATTCATCGGATCTCGACAAACACACCGCAAAAAGAGTTACACCGAATAGATCTCCAAGAAGATCGAGGAGAACATGGTATTGAGATCCAAAAAGAGAGAAGAAGTCATCTAGCTAATAACTATGGACCCGAAGGTGTGTGGTAAACTACTCACAACTCATCAGAGGGGCTATGGTGTTGATGTAGATGCCCTCCATGGTCGATTCCCCCTCCGCGGAGCGCCGACGAAGGCTCCAAGATGGGATCTCGCGGATACAGAAGGTTACAGTGGTGGAAATAGTTTTTCGTGGTCGCCTTTGATGTTCTCGGGGTACGTGGGTATATATAGGAGGAAGAAGTAGGTCGGTGGCCGCCCGAGGGGCCCACGAGATAGGGGGCGCGCCCTGTAGGGGTGGGCGCGCCCTCCACCCTCGTGGCCGCCTCGGCTGCTTCTTGACTTACACTCCAAGTCCTCTGGATCACGTTCGTTCCAAAAATCACGCTCCCGAAGGTTTCATTCCGTTTGGACTCCGTTTGATATTCCTTTTCTTCGAAACACTGAAATAGGAAAAAAAACAGCAATACGGGCTGGGCCTTCGGTTAGTAGGTTAGTCTCAAAAATGATATGAATGTGTAAAGTAAAGCCCATAAACATCCAAAACGGGTAATATAATAGCATGGAATAATCAAAAATTATAGATACGTTGGAGACGTATCAACCGCGTTCTGCGGCGCTACAAACCGAATGGACGACTCAACGGCGACAAGTAGGTCGGTGCAGCCGCGGGAAAGACTTCATGTGGCGGCGTGTACCGCGTGCCATGACCCTACAATCTGAAGGGTGACACAGCAGTAGCGCGTGGGTCGATGTAGGCACGGGGAGGACCTCGGGAGGGCGACGCTGCGGTCCGAAGGGACGACGCAACAGCAACCCGTGGCTCAATAAGTGGAATGCACGCGTACTCAGGGACGATCTTCACGGTATCCTGTGAAGATGCATGCAACCGGCTGATTAGACCGGTTGCGCGGCGAGGGTGGCGGCGCCCCGATCGGAGAAGGCGAAGACGATGGCCGACATAGATCGACGTGTAGACGATGGCGCGGACGACGCCCGTCAGGCTGCCGCGTCACGCGAGGTTGCTGAGTCGGAGAAGAGGCCGGTGTAGTTGACGTCCAAGTCGGAGTAGAGGCGTGCAGGGTCGACGGGCGGCTGGCGATGCAAACCAATCTTAGATCAGAAAACAAATGAATGATAATCACACGACCGATGAGACAGAGAAATCCGGATCAATCGATCAGGAAAAAAGACTCTAGGGCAGCCGATCAACACGACCGGCGGACGAACCCTAAATACGGGTTGCTGCGCCCTCGGTGGCGATCATGTAGATCAACCGCCCCAGGGGCGGGGTTGGTGTGGAAGCTGTGACGACACCTAGAGTTTTGGAGCGGGGTTAGGCTGATACCATGTAAGAGGAATAGAGGGGAGATAATTGACGTAATGCGGTGCGTGTTGTATTGAGCCTCTCTAACTATTTTTATAGAATACATGACTCGGAGGACAAGAACCTCCTTCTAAAGATAAGGTAGGAGATGATTAAAAATTAGTCTACCAAATACAAAAGATATGCCTATATACTCTAACAGGCAGCATGTCTTGTAGTCGTCACTAGATAATCCATTGATAATCGTTGTTCAAGGCGGTGTGTATGCGTTTGGAGTAGGTGGCAAGAGAGGTTTTTACCCAACATGTGTGGCAACATAATCTCCGGATCTGAATTTCGGAGGGTGGAGCACATCACATGCACCAACTCGGTAATCCACTAGATAAGAGGACACATTCGGTATGAGAATATTGACCTTGGCACCTTTCAAATAACACCAACTGAGTTTAGGTCACTGTTGCTGCAAACCCTAGGAGAGACGGCAACAGTTTCTTTGATTTGAAGCCTGCTTTGTTTCTCTTTGCTTTGTCCCATACACTAAATCTGTATTGGCCTCACGAAAGGGGCACACATAATCAGCGGCATGCATGTGTGACTGGAACCCCCAGCTGTATGGCCTCCTTTGCTGGAGATTTTGTGTCGGGCACAGTTGTGGTCATTTCGTCGAAGGCTTCCTTTTATGTATACATGAATGTTTACTGTTAGATTTCATGGATTTTGACACCCTTGTATCTCCATCCAGTTAAAATTCTAAAATCTCAACAGTTGAGTTGCCTGACAAATGTGTATGTTGAGGGTCTGCTTGTTAGCTTTACAGACTTCTCCACAAACCCCGCCCTCCTGCATCCCGGGCTCACCCCCATTTACTTTTCCTTAACCTACAAAAATTCCAGTTGGGACAGCCCGCCTGCTGTGCGTACTACTACTTCTTACTCCTCTTCTTGTGCGTCAAGTGTGACGTTAAAAAAAAGACAGCGCCTTTTTTTTAGTTTTGGTTGGCTGTTTTTGTTTTCTTATATTTTTTTCTTTCAATTTCCTTTTCCATTTTTTTCCCGTTTTCCTTGTTTTAGATCCGTGAACTTTCTTTAAAAATTATGAACTTTTCTTAAATTTTTGAACATTTTCTAAAATCAGTGAAGTTTTTTTCAAATCGATGAACATTTTACAAAATTCATGAACTTTTTTATCAAAATCATGAACTTTTTTCAAATGCATGAATGTTTTTTCTGAATCCATGAACTTGTTTCAAGTTCATGAACTTTTTTTTCAAAAGCTATGAACTGTTTTCACCTTTCAAGAAAAAATTTAAATGTCATGTTCTTTTTAAATTTTTTGAACTTTTGTGAAATTCGTGAACTTATTTTAAAATCTCATGAACTTTTTAAAATTCATGCACTTTTTAAAATTGGTGAGATTTTTCAGATTCACGGTCTTTTTTTAAGTCCGTGAAATTTTTTCAAACCCATGACTTTCTTCAAATTAGGCATTTTATAGATCTGTGAACTTTTTTCAGATCCATGAATTTCTTTCAAATCCATGAAATTTTCAAATTCACGACCCATTTTAATATCCGTGAAACTATTTTGATTCTCAGTTTTATGTCCTAAAACTCTAAGCCGAAGGGAGCAAAAAGGGAATATCCTATTTGACGCATTCTGCGTCAAAGTGTCGAGGCGCCGCACACCCTTCGACCCGATTTGGGCCGGCCTTTTTATCTCTTCGTTGTTTCTCTCCTTCCTCGCGTTTTCCTCAGACTCCACAGGGGAAGAGAACCCAGCGACTGTTTCTACTCCCCTTCCTCGTTCGTGTGGCAGATCTCGCGTTCATCTGCTTCTTCCTACCGGGATCCTACTCCGGCAAGAGCACCATCGCCCTCGTAAGCAGGTGACGCGCCCATCTCTCCCGATTCGTCCGCGGCAGCGGATTCCTTCTCTTCCTCTTGATTCTTCACTGTCGTTCGCTTCTCATCCGCTTTGCGTCTTTGGAGGCAGGTGGATGGTTCATCTTCATCTGTCTCACCTCATTTTCTCGCGCTGATTTTGTGGGTTTCTCATCTGACGTATCTCTTTGATAGAAGCTAGGTTTCCTGATTTCTTCTTTTTTTGCTGTTGGCAGATGGTGTGGCGTGTTTTTCCCCAGGATAGCACTTCAATTTTGGTCCAGGTTTGTCAGATCTTCGCTCCCCTTTTGGTCAGATTTGTGGTTTTCCCCCTTTTTTGTTAGTTTCTTAGCTAACTGTATTTGCCACGTGTTTCTATTTTTGTTGGCAGATTCGGCTCAGATCCAGTAGACCGTTGTTGTTCTACAGGAAAAAGGTAAACCGTTTCATCAAGTACAAGTAGTAGTTCTACTATTTTAGTTCTGGTACTTGGCTTGTTATTCATAAGCTAGGGTGGAGTTTTGGTTTAGGTCTGGTACTTATAGATATAGTGGAATTGTGGTGCCAAGCATATAGTTCTTATTTTCGTACATATGCTGCTTCTACATATAGTGGTATTGATTTTCCACTTTTTTAAACAGCTTTACTTCCCTAGAGTCGATTCATTCCACTAGACCTTCTTTTTGTGTGAACAATCTGTTTGAAACAATCAATCTTCTTTTTTGCTGTTGGCAGATGGTGTGGCGTGTTATTCCACAAACAATCAAATTGTATCACTCAACAGCAAATCAACAAGATAACATCAAACCTGGTTTATTTCCTTTTTCCTATTTTCCATTGTTCGTGTTTTTCTTCTATGGATTTTGTGTCGTAGGAGGCTATCACCTATTAAAAGATTGTCCAGGTAATGAACTGTCTAGTTAGTCTGTACTTCCCTTGAGAACTACCCATTGCAGGGAAGCACCTGAGTTAACCAATCATGCATATTCTTCTTGAAACTGTTTTTCTAATATCTTTAGTTGGCATTTTCAAATGACCTATCTTACTTTTTTATTTGACATGTACAACCATAGGTCTGCTCTGTATTGATTCCTTTACATGGATTTATGGGATGGAAAAATCATGAAGGACTATGATGCTGTGAATTTTCCTGATTTACTGTAAAAAATGATATTTCTTTTCAAGTTTTTCTTTTTATATTGTACTATTGTTAGTAATGCTCTTGACCCCCACACATTCTCTTTCCCGGAGACAACCACTCTATATATCGCTCTTGAGAGCTCTGTTTCTCTGCTATGGATGTACTAGCCGCTACTATAACCTGTTTGTTCAGTTAATTTAACTTGAAGCACCTCATGTATGTTTGGCAGCTTAACATCCACTTCTCTAGTCTGCAAGTTTTGCGAGGTTAATTAAATAATATCCAGTTGCTTCCCTGAAAAAAAATACTAGCTTGTTGTTTGTTGATCTTCAGTAACTAGTTTGTGTATTTTTTTTCTTTTCTACTATTTTAGGGAATCATTCCTCAAATTTGGCAGATTGGTGCTGACAAAATGGCAAAATTCGACCTGAACAACATGGACTTTGTGGCACTGGATGATGCTTCAACCAGGAAGAGAAAGAGCGCCTTTAGATGTTTCTAGAAAGGAAAGGAGTAGTCACAAATATTTGCTACATTGATGTGTATATCCATTTTAGCTGATCAACATATACCTCAGAAAGCATGTTGTTGTTGACTTCCTATGACAAACAAAAGTGTTCCCAGTGTGCAAGTGTTCTAAACGAATGTGTTTTTGTTTTTCTTGCTATTTTCCTATGTACCTCACACAACAATATCGCGCCAGAAATAGGGATTCTGTTCTAGACTTTCTTTTTTTCGCTCTATTTGGGTACAATGTTTGATAACTATCTATCTGAACATGAATTGACAGTTTATATAGCACCTAATAATAATTTTGTTCGAAATGAATTAAGCATGAATAGAGTTTAAATTAACTAATGTAATTTTATTTAGATTATTTTCCCCAAATGAATTTATACATGCATAGCAATATGTATCATGCCTTGCCATCTATGTTGGGACCTTGTACATCCACCTTGAATTCTGAGAACATTTTATGGACCTTAGCACACAATTTAAATTCCAAGAACAACTTTTCAGTCTGAGAACATTTTTAGAATACAATAGTATTCTTTTAGAATCTATGAACAGAACTTGAATTCCAAGAACAAAATTTTAATGTGAAGAACATTTTTGAATCCTAGAACAACTTAATTTCAGATAATAATTTTTGAATGTCCTAGAACATTTTTGATCCAAGAACTTCTTGAATGCATCGAACATTTTTGAATCCATGAACAATTTTGACTGCAAGAACATTGAATGCCTTGAACATTTTTTTGAATCGTATAATAATTTTGAATGTCATGAACTTCTTTGAATCCAAGAACATTTTTAGATGCTTTGAATTTTTTTTTAAATCCAAGAAGAATTTTGAAATTCCAGGAACAATTTTTGAATGCCTTAAACATTTTTTGATCCAGGAACAAATTTTGAATTTCTTGAACATTTTTTGAATTCAAGAACATTTTTCAATTTCATAGAGCAATTTTTAGATGCTTTAAACAATCTTTTGAAACCAAGAATATTTTTGAATTTTTGGGAAGAATTTTTGAATGCCTTGAACATTTTTTTATCCGGAACAAAATTTTAATTACTTGAACATTTTTTTTGAATCCAAGAACAATTTTTTGACTCAGTTCAACAATTTTCTTGCGAAGAACACTTTTTTGAATGTACAGAACATTTTTTGCCATGAACAATTTTTTAATTCAGAGAACATTTTTAATGCTTTGAACATTTAGTGAATCCAAGAATGATTTTTTAATGTCTTGAAAAAAAATTGAATCCAAGAGGATTTTCCATTTTCAAAGAACAATTATTGATTGCCTTGCACATTTTTTTCATCCCAAGAAAAATTTCTTCAATGGCTCAAATATTTTTAAATCTGTAAAAATAAATAAATTCCGAGAAGATTTTTTGAATTCAAGGACGTTCTTTGTTTGTTATGAAATTTTTGGAATCCAAGAATAATTTGTCAATTTGAATAACAAGTTTTGAATTGAAGAACAATTTTGAGTGCCTTGACATTTTTTTAATGAAGAACCAGCTTTGTGTTTCTTGTGTAGCAATGAAACAGCGGCAAGAACCAGCTTTATGTCCCTATTCCTACTTTCTGTGTCGGTTCCTGTCATGTAGATGTTTTGTTTACAAGAACAAAAATCACTAGGGAGCAGCAAAGCAGTGAAAGAAATAGGATACTAGGTGTGTGTCGAGCCAGAAACGCAAGCAGCTGCAAGTCCAACCAGGAAAAAACAGAAGCAGCTACTAGTCTAGAAAGAAAAAAGAACGAAGAACCGAAAATAGAAACAGGAGCGAAGAAAACCAGCCATCGAGCCCGCCAGTGGGACCCTCTGTGCGAAGCAACGCCTGTTTGACGCAAAGAGCGTCGTATAGGCGCTCCCAGCAAAACGATCGATATTCTATATGACGCACAATGCCACCAACTGTCGACGCTTAGCCCAGTATGCGTGGGCGTGCGACCTAGTGGCCTGGCCCATTTCTGCGTTAAGCAGAGGGCGTTTTGATTCTGGTTTTGGGAGTTTCTAAGCCAGTTTTTACCGGTTTTGAGAGCCTCCTAGTAGGTTCCAAGCCAGTCCTCGTTGGTTTTGAGGAAGCTTCCTAAAATGGTTTTCTATTCTTTGATACTTTCTGTTTATTTTTTTAAAAAGTGTTCAGGATATTCAAAAGTTGTTTGCATCTTAAAAATGATTGGAATTTCTAAAAATGTTACAGTTATAAAAAATTGTTCACAAATTCAAAAAAAAATTCGGTGAATTTAAAATAATAACTTGTAATTTCAAAATATGGTAATGTTTAAAATATTATTCTCAGATTCAAAAAAAATGTTCACTTTTTCAGTAAACGCTAATTTTTTTCAACAGAAGTTAAAAAATCCTATATTGTCAAAATTACTCAAAATTTGTTGGAATTTCCATAAAAAATCAATTTGTTGTTGTTTTTTCAATAAATAATTAAAATAGCTGCATACCTGATAAAAGCTGTTGAGAAATTTTAAAATATTGTTCATTTTTAAAAAATGTTCAGAATTTCCATTTTTTTCATAAATTCTAAAAATTGTTATTGATATTTAAAAGTTGTACAGATTCCCAAATGTTTGTTCAGTTTTGAAAATTTGTTTGCTTTTTCCCAAAAAAAGTTCAATAATTCAAAAATTGCTCGCGTTTAAAAAAAAGGTTCGTTTTCCATAAAAATGTTCACAGCTTTATTAAATATGTACACTTTTACGAGAAATGTTCACGTTCATTTTTTTGCTTCGCAATTTAACAAATTCGAATTTAAGAGAA
>NC_041389.1:240476271-240519347 GCF_002162155.2 Triticum dicoccoides
CCCAAAAAAAAACGATCTAGTAGCTTAGCCGCTTCTGCACTAATGGTCCGGCCCAGTCGATGTGCACCATGTGCGTCGGGTGCCTATTGGACGCAATTCACGTCTTATAGGAGGTCCCCGAACTATTTGGTTTGTTGGCTTCTCCTCCCGATCGACCAATTTCAGATATGGCATGAAAGAGGGAAAGAGCTAGGCTCGATCGAGGTGGTGAGTGCAATGGCCAGTTTAGTTTCCTTGTTGTTCTGATCTTTTTATTTAAAGTAATGATTCCAGCATGTACAAAGAATATTACTAAGGGTGAATGCCATATTTTTGCGCATAGAATAATTATGTAAAATTTAAAACAAACATGACAATCCACATTATGGCGTGAGCATGAAGTTCCACACATATTTTATACAAGAAAAGCCTCACATTCTGCATAAAGGTTGCAAATCAAAAGGAACACATACATATCTCCAACATCAACCATGCCTCGTCACCTTAGAGCCATCGCAGTAGCTAGTTCTTGCCTAAACACATCTGTGTCAGCACCATTATTCTATATAGTCGATGTATCTGATGCATTTGGAGGAACAAGAAACTTTTATATCGATTAGGAATTGTTGGCACATAGTCCAAACCCGTGTCACATCAAATGAAGTGAATATCTTTTTCATCATGGATGCAAACATAATTGTGCAGTCATAGTAGCGACAACAATCATATTAGCAGAATCTACATGAGCTGCAATGTCCATACATCTAATGAGCTACTAGTAGAACATCTAGCATACAAAATTTTGTAGGGAACAACAATATACAAGAGCATCTATACATGAACATCTAGCATCTTATTTTTGTTATCATCCTCAAATCTGTAGGCAGAACAACACATCCCACACACATGTATTTCTTCTAGTGAATAGCAGCACATCACATACACATGTATTTCTTATAGTGGACAGAAACACATCTACACAACAATATATAAGCAACTAATACCAGGTTTTCCACACACACACACACACACACACGCACGCACGCACGCACGTTCTGCTAGCCGAGAATCCTGGAGTAGAACCATCCTAATCAACTCTCGACGCGGAGTTGGCGGAGTCCAGAGCTGGGTGACTACCCAACATGCCCTTAGTCTCATGCTGCTAGCCGAGTGGAAGAAGCATCAATATAAAAGGTGGATTGTTCTACTACTCCTTGTAGCCTGAGAAAAGGAGCAATAACATGTGTGCTCACTCACTCTCTTTATTTCACACCACCCAACACGCCCGCGTGTCGTCTTGTCCTATGAATCGAGTTTGAGTTCCGCCCAATGTTATGGGTCGTCCTGGAGGAACTAAATTTTTGCATGGCAGTGAGTGCACTGCCTAGCTTTGCGTGTACATGTTAAAACTTGATCTCACTATGAACACATTTTATTCAAGGAGTTCTTCCGTCGTGTTTCAGTTACATCTCTTCACTCTCACACGCGCCCCCTCTATGTAGAGGAGTTTCAAATGAGAGAGGCTACGTAGGATAGACCATTACAGTAGACAGAACACAAACACTCCCGTCGAGTTCCCTATGCTATGATGAACGATCATCTTCACTTCACCACCATGATCGAGGATGTTGTTGCACTGCATGTTTTTATGCCCTCGTATGCTCTGACCCTCTCTCTTGACATGTGCCATTAGTCCATATGCCTATATGCTAGATGTTCCTAGTCCATTAAATGAAACCTGCCAAATTTCCTAACAACCCCAAAACCTTATCTGTTTAGAGAATTTCCATTGCCTGGCTTTGCTGCTGTTTTGAAACCGAGCCCGTTTACGGGTACTCACTTCAAGATATGGCAGACCAACACCATCATATGGATAATCGCTAGGAACATGCATTGGGTTTCGGTTGGCACTATAAGTGGACCGCTTACTCTTGAACATGACAAAACATTCTCTAAGGCCACAGTAATCTTCTGTTGGGACATGTAGTACATTTTTTGTCCTACGAACAAGCCCGTGATCACTATGAAGATGCATTCATGTCAGGTCTTTACCGACTAGAATGCAACAAAGAGTGAAGTTGGTGAAGACGTTGATGTAGATTCCCGCGGCTTGGATTAAACCTCCCAACCGCGAGAATTTTCTCTTCCCTATCTAGGATCAAAGAGATGATCCCTTTGCTAGTATCCACGAGTATGAGATCACCAATATAGCTTGTCTTTGTCGTCCATAATGAGAGCCTACTGGAAAACTAGAGGTGGAGCAGCCTAGCGGCATACAAAACATTTTCATGTGTGTGTGAGAGGAAGACGGGGCAACCTTCAAGCAAGATGAGATATCTTTGAAGGGGCTTCCCCCTCTCATATTTATAAGCGTAGAGGAGGGGTGGTCTCCTTAGAGGAGGGGATGCCTCCTCTCTAGATCAACACACCAAGGGGTGCCCCCTAAACCCTAGCTGCCACAAGGAGGCTTGGCCTCCAAGCTAAGAGGGCACACCCCACTATCGGTCCTATAGGGCCCATGTAGCTAACCCAACTTGGGCATAGCCAAGGGAGCATCCCATGGCACCCTCCAGAACATTCTGGAAGGTTCTGCAAGAATATTTTGGAACCTTCTCGGACCTCCTAGCACTAACTTGGGTCCTTCGGGACTTTCCTGGTTTTCCAAAATGCTAACAATTTTCTCCTGGAAACATTTTCAATCTTCCCAAAACTTGTTTGGTAATTTTTCTCACACTCCTAACACTTCTTGCACTCAAAACACTAGTGAACCTTAAGCATGTGACCCCGTAGGTTCGGTCCGGTAAAACGTTTCTTGACTCGAAAATCCTTCCGGTCGATAATAAATAATGAGATCTGGGTATTTAACCTGCCTCCACCTGTCCATGATCTTCACAAACTTCACGTGGTAAGTGCGCGAGCACCCAAGGAACATTGCCGCCCATCCATGGCAGATGGGGAAGTGACTCATGGCGGTGAAGAGGTGGTGAGAGAGAGGGTGAGCTATGAAAGAGGAGATGGTAGAAGACAGAGAGAGAATGGTGGAAGATGAAATGGCATGCAATGGTAGATGATGAGGACATGACTACCTTGGATATGATCACAAATATTGCATCTGTGTATTTATTTGAGGTGATTTCTAATAAAAGTTATGTAATAAGTTATTTATGGTATGCCGAACAGAAGTACTTCACCTCCTTTTGTTTCAGCCTAATTGCAGAACTGACGGACACTTGTACAATCCACCTATGAGGATAAGGGCAAAAGAGACGTTTAGGTGTTGTTCAAAAGTTCTCTCGCGTCAGTTTTAGCCCAAGAGAAGATAGAGTCCAAGACTCTCACGTTCTAGACTCAGATTCGGACTGCACAGACATACTTGAATCAAAACACAAATAACTTTTGCATTTGGACACTGAATTGGGTGATTCTTTTTATTGGAAAGCTTATTTCATGCACTTTCCAACCCAATTGGATTCACTTTCAAATTTGTCTAGAGAGTGGAGATATTGACGAAACAATCTGACGCTATAGAAGAATCCAAGTCAAACTACAAGTCCAAAGGTGTTGCATCACCTCTACTTGGGCCCATGGGCCTTGTACGATCTACGGTTAGATTTAGCCTGCCTTGGAACGTCCTCCCACCTCCTTGGCCGCCACCCCTTGCTCCTATATAAGTAGATCATCTAGTAGCTTTTTCCTGGGGATTTGTTTAGTTAAAAGTTAGCCATTGTAACTTCGTGTACTTCGTTTGTGTCCAACGACCAGGCCAAGACCGCTTTAGGTCCCCACTTTTATCAATACTTCATATATATTCACAATATTCAGATTGCATTATCCTATTCTTGCTTGTTCTTTGATTGCATGCAGGAATAGACCTTCATGGTCAGGCTGATCGTGATTCCGACATCGTCAGTAACCTAAGGAGATTGGTTTAGCGATTTCTGAGGCGCAACGTCGTGCACGTTTGTAGTCGGATTGTCAAAGTCGACTACACCAAATCGATAGTTATCATCTCATCGAAAGATCGGGGCACCCCCACCTCTATCAAGTGGTATTAGTTTTCAGGTTGCTAGGTGACAATTTCCAGTTACCCCTGGATTAGATTTATTTTCTTACTTATTGTCCAAGAAAAACCATAAAAAGATAGATCTATTTATCCTTTGTCTAAGCCAATCTGAGCCTTTGCAATTTTCTTTTCAGTGCTTGCATAGTTGAATTGTCATGTCAAGTTGTGTAGCGACCCTATCCCAATGGATCGAAGTCTTTGTGCTCAAGTGTCATCCCTGGATCGGTATGCTGACACACACATTTCCAGAGGAATTATTACAGAGTTCAATCACGCACTTTATTACATCGAGGTCCTCAAAAGAGTATTTATTACATAAATATGGTTGAAGGCCATCTAACTAAAATAATTGCGGAAGCTTCGAAGATAAATGAGTCTACCCAACTCCGTGACGAAACTAAGTGCAGAACAACGACATATCGCACCTTAATCCTCGTTGAGAAACTCTGCAACATGAGACATTGCAGCTATGTAGGCCAGCACATGGAATATGCTGGCAATGTCACACCATAAAATAATGAAGAAAATGACTATCTCTACATGCAAATTTGGCTGGTGGAGGCTCTAAGTTTAATCTTGCATAAAGCTTATTTTTTCCTACAACAAAGGAATAAAATTTTATTTTACTACCAAGTTTATGCCATTATTGAGAAGGTTCCTCCAACTCAACCCCAAAATTCCCAAGTTATTAATAACCCAATACATTAATTAAATAAAGTGATGAGATCAACCAACAATTCACTTCTAGGTACTCAAATTTTGTCCATAACCGGGGGCAAGGCTAATCATGATTAGTTTATACACTCTGTAAAGGTTTGCACACTTTTCCCCACAAGACTCGACCACCTCCATGATCGGAAGATCGAGACATAGTCTTTCTAAATGTGTTCCCCTTAACCCTGGATAGGCCGGTACACCTACTTTCCCCTACATCTGCTAGCCTACCCGGAAAGGCTCACACAAACTTACTCAACTATGCTAGAGCCCATATTGGCTTGTGGCTGCACACGGAAGTTTGTAGGCTTGAAATATCATATGATCCATTTGAGCCTGAGTGGCATTCTGTAAGATGATCACACGGTTCTCCGGGATCCCCTAGGGCAAGCACTGGATTCTCCAGGCGCCCCAACCATTCCACCCAGAGTTGTGTTAATGTTACTACCTTATAGTTACCCTTAATCATTATTTCTCTCACACAACTTGCACAAATCACACATACCAATCCCCGCCTACAAGCATGGCTAAGCAATATATGACATAACGAATATTCCCTGGGTGTTTCAAGGATCATGGGTTCCTACCTCATGAACTACATAGCAATCCCACAATTCCCAGTCATACTCATGCAAATTTGTAAGGGTGAAACTAATGCATAGTATAATTGGGTAGTAAAAGTATGATCAATGTGTGAACTTGCCTTGCTGACGACCGTTGAACTCTAAGGATTCATAGTAGCAAGCTTCACACTCTAGATGATCTTAACGAAGCAAACATTGACACACATAAGCAATCAAGCAAAGAATCAAAAAGAAGACGAAGAAAAGATTTCAGAAAACTCCAAAAAAACAACCAAATAAAGTTTCTACACAGAGTGTAATTTAATATTAGAAAAATTATATGGTTTTGGTTTAACCAGAAAGTTCACATCACCAGCTTCGATTTGCAAAAAGAATCAACTAAACGGAGTTACAAAACTCAATTTATGGCCTAGCGAAGTTTGTATTCAGATCTGATCGAATTTGAATTTTAAAACTTGAAAAAATATTTTCATTTAGTTCTCCTGATAGAGGGGATTTTTATGGAACTGTAGGAAAAAGAATCGATGAAATTGGATTTGTAGTTTAAAAGATATGCTAAAAGCAAAATCAGGACAAAATTGAAACTAATAAAAAAACTGAAAAGATTAAATCTCGGCCGACCGTGGCAGAGGTGCCACATGGCGCGTCGTAAGCGGCTGTGGGTGTTTGCTGCAGATGGACAACCGATATTTAGGCGATTCAGCGGCTGCCGTGGTTAACAGAAGGAAACCAACATGGCTCGGTTTAATTAAACCGGACCAAACCAAAAAATAAACCGATCTATAACAAAATAAACCTAACCCCATGCGATCAAATCCTAGCCATCTAAACCAAATGGACATGCGAGATCGACAGTGGCTTACCACGGCGGCTAACGCATTAGTGTCGAAGAAGACGACGGTGACGGTTTCGGCTTCGTACGGGTCAGCGACTCCGGGGCTTGGCGGCTTTAGGCAGAAGCACGGGGAGGTGCAGCGTGAGACAGCGGATCCGATGGCAGTGGCGGCATCGGTCGAGGGTGGCGGTGGAGCACGGAGCAAGGCGGCGGATCCGATGGTGGTGGTGGAACTCTGGCGACTGCGGGTCATGACTGCGATGGGTTTCGGGGGCTTTGGTTTGAGGCAAAAAGAGGCTGAGGTCGGGGCTATTCATATGTGGAAGGCTTGGGCTGTTGGGGAATGTTGCATGGAAAACAAAAGATTTCCTACACACACGCAAGATCTATCCATGGAGATGCATATTTATGAGAGGGGAAGAGCATCTACATACCCTTATAGATCGCTAAGCGGAAGCATTTATCACGCGGTTGATGTAGTTGTACTCTTCGCGACCGGACCATGATCCAATCGATCTAGTGCCGAACGGACGACACCTCCGAGTTTAGCACACGTGCGGCTCGATGAAGTCTCCTCCTTCTTGATCCAGAAAGCAGGAGAGGAGAGTTAGATGGGATCACAACCAATACGACGGCGTGGTGGTGATGGTGGTGGTGGAGGACCGACAGTGCTTCGCTAAGCGTCGTCGAGACAATGCGGTGGAACTACGGAGTAACGGGAGAGAGAGGGGCGCTAAGGGCTTGGTGTGTCCTCTTGGGGCACCCCCTCCCCTCTATATATAGGTGGAGGGGCATGGGAAACAGCCCCTCCAAGCCCTAGGGCGCAGCTAAGAGGGAGAGGACTTGGACTCCAAGTCCAATCCTGTTCCTACTAAGACTCCTTCCTTTTTTGCCTTCCCTAGCCACATGGGCTTTTGAGGACTTGGTGCGCCTAGCCCAATAAGTCCAGGGTGCCTCCCCGCAGCCCATTCTAGACCTTGGGTCGTGGTGAACCCACTTGTGGACTTCCGGACCCCTCGGGAATCCTTCGGAACCTTTTGGAAGCTTCCTGGTACAATACCGAAAAAATGGCACCTATTTTTGGAACCCAAAATATGACTTCCCATATATAAATCTTTACTTCTCGACCATTCTGAGACTCCTCGTGGCATCTAGGATCTCATCCGGGACTCCAAACAACATTTGGTTACCACTCATCAAATATCCCAGTACTACTCTAGCGTCAACGAACCTTAAGCGTGCGATCCTGCGAGTTCGGGAATTATGTAGTCATGACCGAGACACCTCTGCGGTCAATAACCAACAGCGAGACCTGGATGCCCATATTGATTCCTACATATTCCACGAATATCTTTTATCGGTTGAACCTTTATGACAACATATGTAATTCCCTTTGTCTGTCAGTATGTTACTTGCCCGAGATTCGATCATCGGTATCTCTATACCTAGTTCAATCTCGTTACCGGCATGTCTCTTTACTCGTTCCATAATACATTATCTTGCAACTAACTCCTTAGTCACTTTGCTTGCAAGCTTCTTGTGATGTGTATTACCGTGAGGGCCCAAAGATACCTCTCCGATACACAGAGTGACAAATCCCAATCTCGATTCACGCCAACTCAACAGACACCTTTGGAGATACCTGTAGAGCATCTTTATGATCACCCAGTTACGTTATGACGTTTGATAACACACAAGGTATTACTTCGGTATCCGGGAGTTGCATGAACTCATGGTCGAAGGAACATGTATTTGACATTAAGAAAGAAGTAGCAATAAACTAAACGGTCATATGATATGCTAAAGGTTGGGTCTTGTCCATCACATCATTCTCCTAATGATGTGATCCTGTTATCAAATGACAACTCATGTCTATGGTTAGGAAACCTTAACCATCTTTGATCAATGAGCTATTCTAGTAGAGTCTCACTAGGGACACGGTATTTGTTTATGTATCCACACATGTATTTAAGTCTCCAGTCAATACAATTCTAGCATGAATAATAACCCTTTATCGTGATTAAGGAAATATAATAATAACCATTTTATTATTGGCTCTAGGGCGTATTTCCATCAGTCTCCCACTTGCACTAGAGTTATTAATCTAGTTCACATCGCCATGTAATTAACACCCAAAGAGTTCACTAGAGTCAATAATCTAGTTCACATCGCCATGTGATTAACACCCAAAGAGTTCTAAGGTATGATCATGTTTTTCTTGTGAGAGAGGTTTTTAGTCAATGGGTCTGCAACATTATCCGTGTGTACTTTGCAAATATCTATGTCTACAATGCTCTGCATATAGCTACTCTAGCTAATTTCTCCCACGTTCAATATGTATCCAGACTGAGACTCAGAATCATCCAGAATAGTGTCAAAGCTTGCATCGACGTAACCCTTTACGACGAACTCTTTATCACCTCCATAACCGAGAAACATTTACTTAGTCCTCTTTAGGTACCTAAGGATAATTTTGACCATTGTCCAGTGATCCACTCCTGGATCACTATTGTACCCCCTTGCCAGACTCATGTCAAGGCACACAACAGGTCTGGTACACAACATGGCATATTTATAGAACCTATGGCTGAGACATAGGGAATGACTTTCATCCTCTCTCTATCTTCTACCGTGGTCGGCCTTTGAGTCTTACTCAACTTGAGACCATGAATACCGGCAAGAACCCTTTCTTTGACTGATCCATTTTGAACTCCTTTGAAACTTTGTCAAGGTATGTGCTTTGTGAAAGTCCTATTAAGCGTCTTGATCTATCTCTACAGATTTTGATGCCCAATATGTAAGTAGCTTCACTGACGTCTTTCATTGAAAAATTCTTATTCAAGTATCATTTTATGCTATCCAGAAATTCTATATCATTTCCAATCAGCAATATGTCATCCACATATAATGTCAGAAATGCTATAGAGCTCCCACTAACTTTCTTGTAAATACAGGCTTCACCATAAGTCTGTATAAAACCATATGCTTTGATCGCCTCATCAAAGCGTATATTCCAACTCCATGATGCTTGCACCAGTCCATAGATGGATCGCTGGAGCTTGCACACTTAGTTAGCACCTTTAGGATCCATAAAAACTTCTGGTTGCATCATATACAACTGTTCCTCAAGAAACCCGTTAAGGAATGCAAGTTTTTGACATCAATTTGCCAGATTTCATAATCATAAAATGCGGTAATTGCTAATATGATTCTGACAGACTTAAGCATCGCTACAGGTGAGAAAGTCTCATCATAGTCAACCCCTTGAACTTATCAAAAACCTTTTGCAACAAGTCAAGCTTTGTAGACAGTGATGGCTTGCCGATCATCTTGACTTGTTGCAAACGGTTTTCCTCTTATCCATTTATTCTTTATGGCTTGCCGATCATCGGGCAAATCCACCAAACTCCACACTTAGTTCTCATACATGGATCCTATCTCAGATTTCATGGCCTCAAGCCATTTTTCGAAATCTGGGCTCATCATTGTTTCTTCATAGTTCATAAGTTCACTATTGTCCAACAACATGACTTTCAGGACAAGATTGCCGCACCACTCTGGTGCGGAACATGTTTTGGTCGACCTACGATGTTTAGTAGTAACTTGATTTGAAGTTTCATGATCATCATCATTTGCTTCCTCTCTGGTTGGTGTAGGCATCACGGGAACGAATTTCTCTGATGTACTACTTTCAAATTCGAGAGAAGGTACAACTACCTCATCCAGTTCTACTTTCCTCCCACTCACTTCTTTCGAGAGAAACTCCTTCTCTAGAAAGGACACATTCTTAGCAACAAAGATTTTGCCTTCGGATCTGTGGTAGAAGGTATACCCAATAGTTTCTTTCGGGTATCCTATGAAGATGCACTTCTCCGCTCTGGGTTCGAGCTTATCAGGCTGAAGCCTTTTTACACAAGCGTCGCATCCCCAAACTTTTAAGGAACTATTGCTTAGGTTTCTTGCCAAACCACAGTTCATACGGTGTCATCTCAACGGATTTAGACGGTGCCCTATTTAATGTGAATGCGGCTGTCTCTAATGCATAACCCCAAAACAATAGTGGCAAATCGATAAGAAACATCATAGAATGCATCATATCTAATAAAGTACGGTTGCAATGTTCGGATACACCATTACACTGTGGTGTTCTACGTGGCGTGAGTTGTGAAACTATTCCACATTGTTTTAAATGAAGGCCAAACTCGTAATTCAAATATTGACCTCTGCGATCAGATCGTAGAAACTTTATTTTCTTGTTACGATGATTCTCCACTTCACTCTGAAATTCTTTGAACTTTTCAAATGTTTCAGACTTGTGTTTCATTAAGTATATGTACCCATGTCTGCTCAAATCATCTATGAATGTCAGAAAATAACGATACCCGCCGCGAGCTTCAACACTCATCGGACCGCATACATCGGTATGTATTATTTCCAATAAGTCATTGGCTCACTTCGTTGTTCCGAAGAACGGAGTTTTAGTCATCTTGCCCATGAGGCATGGTTCGCAAGTATCAAATGAATCATAATCAAATGATTCCAAAAGCCCATCAGCATGGAGTTTCTTTACGCGCTTTACACCAATATGACCTAAACGGCACTACCACAAGTATGTTGCACTATCATTATCAACTTTGCATCTTTTGGCATCAATATTATGAATATGTGTATCACTACGATCGAGATTCAATAAACCATTAACATTGGGTTTATGACCATAGAACGTTTTATTCATGTAAACAAAACAACAATTATTCATCGACTTAAATGAAAAACCATATTGCAATAAACATGATCAAATTATATTCATGCTCAACGCAACACCAAATAACATTTATTTAGGTTCAACACTAATCCCGAAGGTAGAGGGAGTGTGCGATGCTGGTCATATCAACCTTGGAATCATTTCCAACACACATCGTCACCTCGCCCTTAACTAGTCTTTGTTTATTCTGCAACTCCTTTTCGAGTTACTAATCTTCGCAACTGAACCAGTATCAAATACCGAGGGGCTACTATGAATACTAGTAAGGTACACATCATTAACATGTATATCAAATATACCTTTTGTTCACTTTGCCATCCTTCTTATCCGCCAAGTATTTGGGGCAGTTCCGCTTCTAGTGACCATTCCCTTTGCAGTAGAAGCACTCAGTTTCAGGCTTAGGTCCAACTTTGGGCTTCTTCATGGGAGTGGCAACTTGCTTGACATTCTTATTGAAGTTCCCTTTCTTTCCCTTGCCCTTTTTCTTGAAACTAGTGGTCTTGTTAACCATCAACACTTGATACTCTTTCTTGATTTCTACCTTCGCCAATTTCAGCATCATGAAGAGCTCGGGAATCATTTTTGTCATCCCTTGCATATTATAATTCATCACGAAGTTCTAGTAGCTTGGTGATGTGACTAGAGAACTCTGTCAATCACTATCTTATCTGGAAGATTAACTCACACTTGATTCAAGCGATTGTAGTACCCAGACATTTCGAGCACATGCTCACTGGCTGAGCTATTCTCCTCCATCTTTTAGGCAAAGTACTTGTCAGAGGTCTCATACCTCTCGACATGGGCATGAGGCTGAAATACCAATTTCAGCTCTTGGAACATCTCATATGTTCCATGGCATTCAAAACGTCTTTGGATCCCTGATTCTAAGCCGTAAAGGATGGCGCACTAAACTATCAAGTAGCCATCAGATCGAGCTTGCCAAACATTCATAACGTCCGCGTCAGCTCCTGCAGCATGTTTGTCACCTAGCGGTGCATCAAGGAAATAATTCTTTTGTGTAGCCACGAGGATAATCCTCAGATCACAGACCCAGTCCGCATTATTGCTACCATCATCTTTCAACTTAGTTTTCTCTAGGAACGTATCAAAAAAATAGGGGAGCTACATCGCGAGGTATTGAACTACAACATAATTTGCAAAGACATCTTGACTATGTTCATGATAAATCTTAGTTCAATTAATCAAATTACTAATGAACTCCCACTTAAATCAACACCCCTCAAGTTGTCTAAGTGATACATGATCCAAATCAACTAACCCATGGATCATCACGTGAGATGGGGTAGTCATCAATAGTGAACATCTCTATGTTGACCATATCTACTATATGACTCACGTTCGACCTTTCGGTCTCCAGTGTTCCGAGACCATGTCTGTACATGCTAGGCTCGTCAAGTTTAGCCCAAGTATTCTGCATGTGCAAAACTGGCTTACACCCGTTGTATGAACGTAGAGTCTATCACACCCGATCATCACGTGGTGCTTTGAAACAACGAATTTCGGCAACGCTGCATACTCAGGGAGAACACTTTTATCTTGAAATTAAGTGAAGGGATCATCTTATAATGCTACCGTCGTTCTAAGCAAAATAAGATGCATAAAGGATAAAACATCACATGCAATCAAAATATGTGACATGATATGGCCATCATCATCTTATGCTTTTCATCTCCATCTCCAAAGCATCGACATGATCTCCATCATCACCAGCTCGACACCTTAATCTCCATCATTGCATCGGGGTCGTATCGCCAACTATTGCTAACCCATAGCGATAAAGTAAAGCAATCACATGGCGCTTGCGTTTCGTACAATAATTGAAAGACAACCCTAAGGCTCCTGCCAGTTGTCGATATTACAAAACATGATCATCTCATACAACAATGTATATCACATCACGTCTTGACCATATCACATCACAACATACCCTGCAAAAACAAGTTATACGTCCTCTACTCTGTTGTTGCAAGTTTTACGTGGCTGCTACGAGCAACTAGCAAGAGCCGTTCTTACCTACGCAAAACCACAATGGTGATTATCAAGTATGTCGTTTTAACCTTCTTCAAGGACCGGCCATAGTCAAATTCAATTCAACTAAAGTAGGAGAAACATACACCCGCCAGCCACCTTTATGCAAAACAAGTTGCATGTCAGTCGGTGGAACCGGTCTCATGTGCGTGGACATGTAAGGTTGGTACAGGCCGCTTCATCCCACAATAGCACCAAATAAAAATAAGGCATTGGTGGTAAGCAGTATGAACATCACCGCCCACAACTTCTTTGTGTTCTACTCGTGCGTATCATCTACGCATACACCTCGCTCACGATGCCACTGTTGGGGAACGTTGCATGGAAAACAAAAAAATTCCTACGCACACACAAGGTCTATCCATGGAGATGCATATCTACGATAGGGGAATAGCATCTACATACCCTTGTAGATCTCTAAGTGGAAGTGTTTATCACGCGGTTGATGTAGTCGTACTCTTCGCGATCCGATCACGATCCAACCGATCTAGTGCCGAACGGACGGCACCTCCAAGTTTAGCACACGTGTGGCTCGATGACATCTCCTCCTTCTTGATCCATAAAGCAGCAGAGGAGAATTAGATGGAATCACAACCAACATGATGGCGTGGTGGTGATGGTGGTGGTGGAGCACCGACAGCACTCCTCTAAGCATCGTCAAGACGAGGCGGTGGAACTACAGAGTAATGGGAGAGAGAGGGCGCCAAGGGCTTGGTGTGTCCTCTTGGGGCACACCCTCCCCTCTATATATAGGTGGAGGGGCATGGGAAACTTCCCCTCAAAGCCCTAGGGCGCAGTTAAGAGGGAGAGGGCTTGGACTCCGAGACCAATCCTATTCCTACTAGGACTCCTTCCTTTTTGCCTTCCCTAGCCACATGGGCTTTTCAGGACTTGGTGTGCCTAGCCCAATAAGGCCAGGGCACCTCCCCGCAGCCCATTCTAGCCCTTGGGTCGTTGTGAACCCACTTGTGGATTTCCGGACCCCTCCAAAATCCTACGGAACCTTCTAGAAGCTTCCCGGTGCAATACCGAAAAAATGTGCCTTTTTTTGGAATCCAAAATATGACTTCCCATATATAAATCTTTACCTCTCGACCATTCCGAGACTCCTCATAATGTACGGGGTCTCATCCGGGACTCCGAACAACATTTGGTTACCACTCATAAAATATCCCAATTCTACTCTAGCATCATGAACGTTAAGTGTGTGACCCTGCGGGTTCGGGAATTATGTAGTCATGACCGAGACACCTCTCCGGTCAATAACTAACAACGGGACCTGAATGCCCATATTGATTCCTACATATTCCACAAATATTTTTTATCGGTTGAATCTTTATGACAACATACGTAATTCCCATTGTTTGTCGGTATGTTACTTGCCCGAGATTCGATCATCGGTATCTCTATACGTAGTTCAATCTCGTTACCGGAAGGTCTCTTTACTCGTTCCGTAATACATCATCTTGCAACTAACTCCTTAGTCACTTTCCTTGCAAGCTTCTTGTGATGTGTATTACTGAGAGGGACCAGAGATACCTCTCCGATACACGGAGTACCAAATACCAATCTTGATTCACGCCAACTCAACACACACCTTCAGAGATACCTGTAGAGTATCTTTATGATCACCCAGTTATGTTGTGAAGTTTGATAGCATACAAGGTATTCCTCCGGTAGTCGGGAGTTGCATGATCTCATGGTTGAAGGAACATGTATTTGACATTAAGAAAGTTGTAGCAACAAACTAAACGATCATATGCTATGCTAAGGGTTGGGTCTTGTCCATCACATCATTCTCCTAATGATGTGATCCTATTATAAAATGACAACTCATGTCTATGGTTAGGAAACCTTAACCATCTTTGATCAACGAGCTAGTCTAGTAGAGGCTCACTAGGGACACTGTGTTTGTTTATGTATCCACACATGTATTTAAGTTTCCGATCAATACAATCCTAGCATGAATAATAAACATGATTAAGGAAATATAATAATAACCATTTTATTATTGACTCTTGGGCATATTTCCATCATGGGCAAGGGGACGAGCAAGGAGAGTCCTGGTTGGATTCGGCGGTGGCCGGCGGAGTGTACGGGGGAGGGAGCGGGTGAGCGAGGCAGAGGCGCACTACTATAGGATGGTCCAAACACGATAGTCAAATCAGAGACCCTTCGATGAAACTGTGTGCGATGAATTGTCGGTGTAAAAACCAGCAGATCTCGGGTAGGGGGGCCCAAGCTGTGCATCTAAGGATCAATGGTAACAGGAAGCCAGGGGACATTGTGTTTACCTAGGTTCAGGCCCTCTTAAGGGAGGTAAAACTCTACTCCTGCTTGATTATATTCGACGAATACGAAGATTACAAGAGTTGATATACCCCGAGATCGTAATGGCTAACCCTAGATGTCTAGCCTATGAGAATTCCGATGATGGTGATGAAGATTGCTTCCATAGACTAACCCCTCCAGTTTATATACCCACTGGAGGGGTCTAGGGTTTGTACAAGGCCAGTTTATCAAGGAAGGAAGCTTCCGGACTCTATTCTTGCCATCCACGTATTGAGAAGTCCCATTCGTACACGGTAGATAATCTCCAACTTGATCTTGTATGGCCCATCCAACCCGGCACATACTCCTGGGCTGGACAGCCGAGGACCCCTGAATCCAGGACTCCCTCAGTAGCTCCCAAACTTGCCTTCAATGACGATTTAGAGTGCGGACGCAAATCTTCAGCTTTGCAAGGCGGGTTCTCCATCATATTCCGAATTGATGATAGTCTCGCATCGGTTTCCGCGTCTAGTCTTTATGGTTCCTTCCTGCAGTCGCCTCGATTTCCATGCGTCTGAGTGAATTCGAATGGTCCATTACCCTTGTATTTTAATATTTTTAACAGGTACAGGCTGTGCCTATATAACGAGGCTAGATCCTCAAAACGCCATCTCGCACCGCCCCAAGAGCAACAGAGCAAACCACGGAAAAAAATACAAACCATGGCTAGTGTCCCTGGCTCCTCCTCGCGTCCTCATGGACCTCAGGAGGGGGATTGGTAGAGTTGCTCCGTATCTCATCTCCAGCTCAATCGGCTCCAGACGCAAGGATATCTCCCCCCTGCGGATCTCGTCCCTGTACAGGCAGGGTTGACTTCTATGGGCGATGACGCATTGTCAGAAAATTTCCCCAATCCCAGCCAAGGAGAAAGGGTGTGCTTCATCTCGTTCCTTCTGAGGGGCGTGGGATTCCCAATCCACCCCTTTCTCAGGGGTCTACTAGAATACTATGGGATCCAGCTGCACAAGCTCACACCAGGTTCTATTCTGCACATTTCCGGTTTTGTCGCCCTTTGCGAGCTATTTTTAGGCTGCGAGGCTCATTTTGAACTGTGAAGGAAGTTCTTCTGCCCTGTCCCCGCCACCAGGGCGGAGGGTCCATATTTGAGGTGGGCGGCGCCGAAGTATGGCGCATAGCCAGATCCGGTTACCAGTCAGGACTCCGAAGAGAGGGTCCGACGAATGGTCTTCGGAATGGTTCTACATTGATGACGTTCCTCTTCCGGACCCTGTTCGGTGCGGGCTTCCCGAATTCTCTGGCGCTCCTTTAAAGAAGCTGTTCAGCTGGCGCCCCAAGTCCCCTAGACAAGAGATAGTCCAGAAGTAATGAGATTGGTCAGCAAGGTCAGATTATTAACCCATTCCGGACTCTCCATCGTTGAAGTCTTGGCTATCACAATAAAGTGATGTATCCAGACTCTTCAGTCTAGAGTGGGTCCTTTATGGAACTACAACGGGGAGGACGATGCATCTCGCTACACACGAAAGGGTCCGGATAATCAAGCCGCATTGGCCGCCATGCTCATGGATCTTTATAAGGGAGAGGAAGAAGACTTCGCCCGTCTACAATGCCGGGATGGCTTCTCCATGTACAACCCCGTTGACTGGGTAAGTTTAGTCATTCAACACCTTTTTTTGTCATTGAGGTGCATTAACCGAAAGAGGAAGGTAGTCGAGAACATCTATTGCCCTCCTCCGCAACCCGAAGACCATGCACATCACGAAGACCCTGGATTCCATGAAGATCCGGATATATTTGTGGAGTTTGAAGAGAGAGTCTACTACCAGGCGAGCCTTGACGGCTCGGAGGTAGCCGTTATGGTTGATTACCCCGATCTCTACCCCTTTGTCAAGGTAAGTGTCCGGAAATCAAAAAGGAGTGTCATTTCTGAACATAACTAATTCTCCACACTGGGTCGTACTTCACACGATCGGCGCTCGGTGAACCGTACCCAAGGACGGGCAACAAGAAGTAGAACGACACCTTCAAGGGGTGGTCGTATGAAGTGAAAGGAAGCCGGGAACGCCACTAAGCCTGCTCCGCCACCCAAAAGGTATGTTCCTTATTTCATATTTAGGTGTGAAGTCGGATTGTCATTTTTTTATCCTCCTATTATCTCAGGAGGGGTACCTGATGGACCGTAAACAATATCTCGGCCAGCCGGGCCGCAGCTAATCCGGCGCCGAAGGCAAAAACTAGGACCGGGGTGCACGCTGACGCGGCGCAGACCCATCTGCCCCATCAAGAAACGGATGAGGTGTCCGTCACCAACTCCGAAGTAGAAAGTACGATGAATCATCGGCACTTGAAACAAGCTCTGCGCACCCCTGCTTTGACAGAGCCGAAGTTTACCACTCTTAGCACTGTGAGTGCATACATCCGAGCTGCCCGGGATGGACTTACAGGAGTTGCTCGCCTATTCTCCAAAGATATATAGGTATAAATTTATATACACTGGGTAGATAGATAGCAGTAGCCCCCGAGAATGAAAGTGGGTGGAAAAGGCCAATTTGAGGATCGTTTGTGACCGCAGGTTCTCAAGGAGAAGAACAGTGCACTGTCCCAGGAGCTTGAGACAAGCTGGACACAGCTAAACTCCGATGTCTCCGAACTTGAAGAAATGAATAGTGCCCCAATGTATTTCGGCAAAGATAAAAAAAACTAGAAGAAGAATTAAGAAGCATGCCGAAGAGATAAAGAGCTTAAAGGCTCAACTCTTGGAGGCACAACAGGAAAACCAGAAGCTGAAGGGCGGCATATTCGGTATGACTTGTGAACCGTCCAGATTATTGATATAATCATACAATGCAGAATGTTATAGTTTGGTTGATACAGGGATGTTGACCGGCTGCCCTGAGGAGGAAGGGTCCGGGCTGCAAAGCGACATTCTAAAGGAACTGGCGAAGCTGCACGAGCGTGCCCGGAAGGCCATGAAGAATATGGCTAAAACCTTAAGGCCCTCCGACGTCCCTCCAGAAAGTATGGAGGGGTTGGCAGATCTGTTCAAGGGTGCTCAGCGTCGCTTCGAGCTATGGAAGACGTCCGCATGCTGTGAAGGTGCATGAGAGGCATGGGCCATGGTGAAGAACCGCTACACCGGACTTGATCTGAACCATATGGCCCGAGTTGGACCGCAAGGACCTGGCGGGAAGGAAATTCCTATAAGTTTGGTGTATGACCAAGTAATGATAGCAGCGAAATACTCGCAACAAGATTGTAAATTAGATAGCCTATTAGATGGCATAGAAAGAGAGTAGGTGTTGTGTTCGATGTATCAAATGTACTTTATGACCGAACTTATCTCCTACCGAATTTTATTAAAATTTTGTCATCGTAGACCTTCGGCTTGTACCTGCGAACCAAGAAGTTGGAGTGTTTCCGTATACTATGTTTAACTAAGAAACATTTAGTATTTTCGAAAACCAGGCAATCCGATCATATTGCTCGAACAGACAAAATGTGTTCGGGGAGTTATGTTATATTACTATTTAACGTAAGAAACATCTTCCAAGAAAAATAGTTCCGTTAGGGGTTCCTTTCCTTGGGTTAGGCTCGTATCCGAAGTATAGGCAACCACTTTCATAGTTTTTTCCAGAAACAGTCTGTTGTATATGTGCCGACCAATTATTCCCTTAAGAATGCTAGCTTTCGGCTTCACCCGTCTGAGGTACAGGTCCGGATAACCCGGTTGTAACAATCGCAGAGGTGCTCCCTTTACACCCTAGCCGAACAATTGGGAACGTAGGGTATAAACATAGGAGCAAGGCAACCCAGCTTGGCAAAAACTTAAGTCATAGAGGTGCATAAAATGGCAGAAACAACAACCATTATGGACAAAAGAAGCTTGTAAGCTTTTCAATAAAATGCTTCTTTTAAAAGAAGCCCCCATGTATGGTGGGGTGTATACATTTAAAGATGTGTACCCCCAACAATGCGGTCGATCTGAACATACATTTGAGAAGAAAAGGGAAAAATTAAAAAGGAGGGAACGGAGAAAAAACCTAGTTTAAGATGAAACCTAAGGAGGCCGAACTATGCGTAGAATCTTCAGAGCCGGGCGGCGTTCCATGGGTTCGGCTCAAGGCGATTATCCTCTACATTGCGAAGGCGATAGGCTCCTCCAGTATGGACTTAATCTATTATGAAGGGGCCCTCCATTTGGGTTTGAGCTTATCCTTTTTCTTCTCCGGGAGGCGTAGAACAAGTTCTCCGACATTGTATGTTTTAGCCCCCACTTCTCTGCTTTGGTAATGCCTGAACTGTTGTTGATAGAATGCGGAACGGGCCTTGGCAACGTCATGCTCCTCTTCGAGCCCATCTAGGTCGTCCTGCCGATCTAGTTCAGCTTCTTTCTCTTTGTACATGCGCACTCTAGGTGAGTCATGAATAATATCGTAGGGTAGTATGGCCTCTGCGCTGTACACCATAAGGAAAGGTGTGTATCTGGTCATTTGATTGGGCATGGTCTGGAGTCCCCAAAGTACGGAATCGAGTTCCTCAACCTAGTGCTTGTCTGATTCTCGTAAAGAGCGCACTAGTCTGGGCTTAATACCAGTCATGATCAGACCATTGGCCCGTTCGACTTGGCCGTTTGTTTGAGGGTGCTATACGGATGCATAGTCGAGTTTAATGCCCAACTTAGCACACCAAGTTTTCACCTCATCAGCTGTGAAGTTAGAGCCATTATCAGTGATGATATTGTGCGGGACACCATAACAGTGGACTACGCCGGATATAAAGTCAATCACTGGTATGGCCTCAGCTGTTTTTACTGGTTTGTCTTCTATCCATTTAGTGAGTTTATCAACCATGACCAGCAAGTATTTATTTTTGTGGCTTCCCCCTTTAAGGGGTCCAACCATGTCGAGCCCCCAGACCGCAAAGAGCCAAGTAATGGGATTGTTCTTAATGCGGTGGGAGGCATATGGCTTTGCTTGGCGAAAAGCTGACAGCCCACGCAGCATTGGACAAGGGCTTGAGCATCTGCTCGAACCGTGGGACAGAAAAACCCTGTCCGGAATGCCTTGCTTACGAGGGCTCGAGCTGCGGCATGATGACCACCAAGGCCAGCATGTATTTCTACCAAGAGCTGACTTCCCTCTTCTTCAGAGATACACCTTTGAAGGACTCCGGTAGTACTTGTTTTATATAGTTCACCCTCATGCACTTTAAAGGCCTTGGAGCGCCGAACTATGCACCAAGCCTCGTTTTGATCGTCGGGGGGCTCTTGCCTATTAAGGTAGGCCAGGAATGGTTCGATCCAGGGAGCGATAACCGCCATGATCTCATGAGTAGAGGGTGTTATCTCGATATTTGGACCACCGACGGTGTCTGCATTGTGTTTGGCGGCGGGGGGTGTGATCAGGTCCGTATTGCCTTCTCCGCTCTCAGCCTACACACAACAGATGGCTTAAAGAGCCTTTCCACAAAGGTGTTGGGTGGCACAGGGTCGCGCTTAGCACCCATACGAGTGAGGATGTTGGCTACCTGATTACTCTCTCGAGCGACGTGATGAAATTCAAGTCCTTCAAACCAGGCCGATATCTTTAATATGGCGTTTCGATATGCCACCATTTTTGAGTCCTTTGCATCAGACTCTCCCTTTACCTGGGAAATTGTGAGGTTGGAGTCACCGCGCACTTCCAGGCGTTGTATACCCATGGAGACAGCCATGCGAAGACCATGTAGAAGCGCCTCATATTCGGTTGCATTGTTGGAATCCGTATACATGATTTGTAATACATAGCGGACTATGTCCCCAGTGGGGGATGTGAGGATGACGCCAGCCCCCAGTCCGGCCAGCATTTTAGAGCCGTCAAAGTACATGGTCCAATTGGAGTATGAGCTATACTCTTTAGGGAGTTCGGCTTCCGCCCATTCGGTGACAAAATTGGCCAATAACTGGGATTTAATAGCCTGACGTGGCTTGTATACGATTTCAAACGGTGAAAGCTCGATGGCCCATTTGGCTATGCGACCAGTGGTGTCCCTGTTGTTGATAATGTCATTGAGTGGTACTTCAGATGCCACTGTGATCGAACACTCTTGAAAGTAGTGTCATAGTTTACGGGATCCCATGAAGACTGTGTAGGCTATCTTCTGGTAGTGGGGGTATCGGGATTTGCAAGGTGTAAGGACCTCCGATACATAATTGACTGGTTTTTGGGTGGGGAATTTATGTCCCTCTTCACCTCATTCGACGACGAGCACAACACTAACCACTTGGTTAGTTGTCAAAATATATACCAACATGGGCTCTCCAACACCTGGTGCAGCTAGGATTGGGTTGCTTACAAGAAGGGTTTTAATCTCTTCCAGTCCGGGTATAGCAGCATCCGTCCATTTGAAGTTGTTTGTGCGTCGTAATAGCTTGTAGAGTGGTAGCGATTTTTCTCCCAATTTGGAGATGAAGCGGCTTAAGGCTGCGACGCAACCTGCTAGCTTCTGGACTTGCTTTAGGTCTGTTTGTACGGCTAATTGTGACAATGCTCGGATCTTGGCTGGGTTTGCTTCAATTCCTTTATGGGAAACAATGAACCCAAGCAGCTTACCGGCCGGAACTCCGAAGACACATTTTTCCGGATTAAGCCTTATGTCATATGTTCGGAGCTTGTCAAAGGTGAGGTGAAGATCATCCACCAGTGTCTCGATGTGCTTTGTCTTAATGACCATGTTGTCCACATATGCTTCGACCATTTTGCCTATTTTCTTTTCTAGGCAAGTTTGGATCATGCGCTGGTAGGTAGCCCCAACGTTTTTGAGTCCGAAGGGCATAGTACTAAAGCAGAAGGGACCATAAGGAGTGATGAACGCGGTTGCCGCCTTGTCCGATTCCTTCATCTTAATCTGATGGTATCTGGAATAAGCGTCGAGGAAACACAAAGAGTCGTGCCCTGCAGTTGCGTTAATAATTTGGTCAATGCGAGGCAATGGGAAGGGATCTTTAGGGCAAGCCTTGTTGAGGTCCTTGAAATCGACACACATGCGCAAGGATTTGTACTTCTTTGGTACCATAACCAAGTTGGCTAACCAATCCGGATGTTTAATTTCCCTAATAAACCTAGCCTCTAACAGTTTGTCCAGTTCTTCTCCCATGGCTTGACGCTTGGGTTCGGAGAATCGTCGTAGTGTCTGCTTCATGGGTTTGAATCCCTTGATTATATTAAGACTGTGTTCGGCTAGTCTTCATGGGATGCCGGGCATGACTGAAGGATGCCAGGCAAACATATCCCAATTCTCTCGTAGGAATATGCGTAGGGTGGCATCCACTGCCGGATCCAGCTATGCTCTGATAGATGTTGTTTTATTAGGGTCCGTCGGGTGCACTTGGAATTTCACTATTTCCTCGGCTGGCTTGAAAGAGGTGGATTTGGATCTCTTATCAAGGATCACATCGTCCCTATCCACCGGGACCGTAAGGTGGTTAATTCCTCTGTCGCTAGGGCTTCAGATAGTGCCTCAAGGGCCAAGGATGCGGTTTTGTTTTCGGCACGAAGCGCTTTGTCCGGGTCGCTGGAGATTGTGATAAGTCCATTAGGACCGGGCATTTTGAGTTTCATATACCCATAATGGGGTATAGCTTGAAAGCGCGAAAAAGCTTCCTGACCGAGGATGGCGTGATACCCACTATTGAAGGGGACCACATGAAAGAGAAATTCCTCATATCTATAGTTCTCAGGCGTGCCGAACACCACATCCAGTTTAATTTTTACCGAGCAGTGTGCCTCTCGACTGGGGATAATACCTCGAAAGGTGGTGTTACTTTGCTCAATGCGTGATCTATCAATCTGCATTTTATCGAGCGTGTCCTCGTAGATGACGTTAAGTCCATTGCCGCCGTCCATGAGCACTTTAGTAAGCCGAAAACCATCAACGATGGGGTTTAGTACTAAGGCGGCGGGTGCTCGGACTAATCGAGCCTTTGGTTTGTCTTCGGCCGTAAAGGTTATTGCCGTGTCATTCCATGGGCTCAGTGCGGTAACTTGATGGACTTCGGCGAGGCCGCGGAGCGCCTGTTTGCGCCGATTGTCTGAAGAAAAGGTCTCGAAGACTGTTAGGACGTTAAAGTTGTCCTTCTCTGGTGAGTATCTCTCTGGAGTTGCGGTGAGGATGGATTCTCCATTTTTTGCTACTTGTTAGAGTACCCAGCATGCTCGGAGGCTATGGGTTGGGACTGTGTGCGGAGTGGCGTGAATCGGGTAGGGCTTGCCAGTAGTTCATCAAGAATAGACACGTGTCTCGTGAAGGGTTTGTTTTTCGTGCCCATAGACTGGTGGTCGGGTGACCCACCCGGATGTATTCGTTTGGCCCGGGCCGCACACTGCGTCGAGGCAGCGGGCTCCAGTTGAGTTTTCTGGGCCCTCCATGTGCTTTCCATTGCACAGTACTTTTGCACTACGTGTGATAGTTCCATGAAACTCTGTATGTGGCAACGGTCGAGGGCGTTCAATATTCCTTCATTGGTGCAGTTACGGTGGAAAACCGAAACTACGTCATCGTCCGAGCAATATTTGATCCTGTTTTTAACAAGCAGGAATCTGGCCCAAAGTGGTGGACCATTTCCTTAGGCTGCTGCCGCACATACATCAGGTCGTATATATCTGGAGGACCTAAGTTGCTTGGAGAATATAGATTGTGGTGGGTGGGTGGATTAAATTTTGGATCCTGTCCCACCTCTGTGTTTGGAACCAGAATGGTTTCCGAAATGACAGGTTCGGGTCCGATTAAGCGCAAAGGCTCTGGCAATCCTACACTTGAACCAGAGTCCGGAGGGCGTAATGTCCCGTCCGAAGGGGAAGTATCTGACTCAAGGGATTCGGGGACCTGAACATACTTGGTTTTTAATATGGGGAGGAAAGTGTATGTGGCCGGTTCCTGAACGACCGCCACGAAGTGGGTGATCGATGGGTGATTAATTTCCCTCTCGTCGGGCTTGAGCCTGATCCGATCATAGTTCATTGAGACCCCCAGGGCGGCGATGCGGTCTAGCAGCTCGTTTAAAGACAAAACATCTGCCGGATCCAATTTTTTGGAGTACTTAGGGCCAATGTGGGGACGGTGTCCGGAGGCCATGGGGGGAGTTGCGGGCTCGATGGCCGCGTGGGCCCATGTGGTGAAACCACCAAACCGGAGGGTCTGCTCTGATGCTAGGCACCCTCCGGAAGTGATATTGTTGTTGATGACTAGGTGATCCATAGATCGCTTTTTGCAAACAACACAACAAAGCTCTCAATGAAAGCACCAACGTCGGTGTCAAAACTGGCAGATCTCGTGTAAGGGGGCCCAAGCTGTGCATCTAAGGATCAATGGTGATAAGAAGCCAGGGGACACGGTGTTTACCCAGGTTCGGGCCCTCTTAACAGAGGTAAAACCCAACTCCTGCTTGATTATATTCGACGAATACGAAGATTACAAGAGTTGATCTACCTCGAGATCATAATGGCTAACCCCAGATGTCTAGCCTATGAGAATTCCGATGATGGTGATGAAGATCGCTTCTAAGGACTAATCCCTCCAGTTTATATGCACACTGGAGGGGTCCAGGGTTTGTACAAGGTCGGTTTATCAAGGAAGGAAGCTTCCAGATTCTATTCTTGTCGTCCACGTATTGAGAAGTCCCATCCGGACACTATAGATAATATCCAGCTTGATCTTGTACGGCCCATACTCCTGGGCCGGACACCTAAGGACCCCCGAATCTAGGACCCCCTCATGCATCAATCACAAACGGTGTTGTAATAAAACCTTCAAAAAAGATGCAAAACTTTGCGATGGCGGCGACATCAAACATGGTTCATATTAGAGTTGCGTGTGCGATGAGTGGCAAACGGTTAATCAAGAAAAATTGTTTGCGATGATGCAGAACAACAGAAATAGGCAGCCAGATGAGGGTGTGTGCGACATACGGCATACAGTTCACTAGGATGAACTGTGTGTGATTAGGCAACACAATGTAAACGGTTCAACTGAACAAGATGTGTTTAATACGCGGCAAACAGGTCTGTAATCAGAAATGTGTGCGAAGACCAATAATAACACAAATGATTGCTGCTAATAAACCGTGTGATTTGCTCCGTCTATAGAAGAATAGCATGTATATATATAACTGAAATAAACATTCAATTACATAAGTGACAATACAGATCATTCGCACACACCTCAATAAACAATTGCATGCATTCTAAACTAGGAGAAGAAATGATCGTCTAGTCATCTACTTCTTGTGACACTCCTGCCACTGCTCTGTGGCTCGATCCCTCATCTAGGGAAGGAAGAGGACACTTCCTCATGTAAACGATCCACATGTACATCTCGTAGCTTGTGTACGCGTCCTTGGCCGCGTGCTTGATGTGTTGTTCATCCAGTCTCTCATGCCAGAGATTGTGCCAGGTGTTCTTGTCCTTCTTGCTCTCATCCTTCATCTTCATGTAGTAGGGGTCGATTATGGCCAAGGCGAGGTCAACCAGGGAGTACTGTTTGTTGTTGTCGCTGCCCCGGACCTTGTAGTGGTCCTGGATGTTGACAAGATTCTGGCATTTCAAGCCCGAAACCTTGAGCACTTTTAGATCGTTGGTGGTGTCCACCGTAGCGAAACTATAGTCAGAGCTATTGATAAACATGGAGAAACGCTCGCAAGGCCTTGTGGCCAGGTGGTAGTGGTAGACGAGGACCTCATGTCGCACGCATAACTGGGCGGCGGTAACCTTCTGATCATGTCTGGCACGACCAATGGTGTACTCGATGTCGAAGCCGACCACTTGGTACTTGTCCTCGGCAAGCAACTGCTCCATAGTTTGGATGGAGCTCTCCACCGAGACTGGATCATTCGTGTACACCACCAAGAGGGCCTTCCCCCTCATGTGGGTGTCCACTACATGATGCGTGGTGAACTGCCCGCCGTTGTCGTCATCGGCCGCTGGGAGCGCCATTGGAACTATTGGATGTCCTCTCTGTATGTGTCGTCGTGGGTGTGCTATTGTGTCGTGTGGCGTGAGAGATGAAGGTAAATGGCCACAGGAATAAATGGGGGCCGGGCGCCCTTGATTCTCGACATGTTCGCATGGCAGTTTTTGCAGCGGGTAACTGCATCTTCGCACTGCGCCCGACGCAACCGCATGCACATGAACGTGCGTGATTTTGCTCCGGCCCCAAACACTTGCAACACGCATGGAGGGACGAGGGCAGAGCGCCCATAGGGACTCAAAAGTAGAGCGCGCGCAGCGGGACATGAGCAGAGCGCGCCGCGTCCGCCTCAACCTCAAGCAACCACACACATAGAGCAGTTGAACACGCGGGAAATGGTCGCCTACAAGCCGACCGATAGTTGCATCATTGCATAGAGAGCGGCCATGTACTACTACCTCCATCTTGGTCTATTAGTCCCCTTTATATTCTGTGCCGTACTTTGACCTTAAATTTAACCAACAAAATGTTAATGCATGTTATAAAAATTATATAATTGGGAACTATGTTCAAATACGAATCCAACGATATAATCTTTGGCGACATGCATTCATATTTTATTAGTTAAATCCTACTTATAAACCAGGATGGGGGTATAGTAGGTAATTAAATCGCAAACATTTTTTAGTTAACCGTATAAGTATGTGGCCTTTCGGCCTCCTCTCGCACGTCTTGTCACCCCGCTGCCGCAGACGGCTTACAACGCAAGCTCGCGTAGCGCGCGGGAGCGTTCTTTTGGCCAAGAGGTGGCTCAAAGTGGTGTCAATGAATTGCTGGTGAGCCCGTTCCCGCACAACCTCGCAGGTTCCCGCGCAAGCTTCCCGCCCGATTCGGCGAAATCCCCAAAAATCCCAATGCTTACCGGCCTGCTATAGAAACCCTCACGGCTGGCGAGTCCTGCGTCGCATTTTCCCCTCCCTCCCTGTAGCTTATCTCTTCCGCTTCTCCCACAATCGCCAATGGCACCGGTCCGTCATCGTCACTCAGCCACTCCGTCATCATCAGAGGACAGCTCCAGTTGGGAGGCTACATCGCGACGGCGGCACAGTCCCCGGCGTAGTATAGTGCGCATGGCGTCCCTGTTGGGTGTGCGTCGAACACCCACCACACGCTCCACCGCCGTTGCCCGTCAGCAGCTGTTGCCGGTTGCCATTGCCGCCACCCCATTGTCTTCCGCCGTGGCCGCCACACCACCGTCGAAACCGAGGGCCATCGCCCGCTCTACCGTAGCGGCCCGAAGGCGAGAGGTGGCCGTCGTGGCCTCCACCCCACTGCTGGCCACCATGGCCATCACCCGCTCCGCCGCCGTGGCCCGAAGGCGGGAGGTGGTGGTCGTGGCCGCCCCCGCATCATAGGCAGCCGTGGTCGCCAGCCCACCGTCAACCGCCGGGGTCATCACCCACTCCGCCACCGCCGCCCGAAGGTGGGAGGCGGAGATGGAGGCCCGCACGTGTGTCAGCGAGCTTGCGCGCTACACCGAGTTCCTACGGGAGGAGGAGGAGTGACTCGTCGAGCACGCAAAGAGCCTTACCGCCGCCGTGGCCACAGCACATGCCGCAGAGGCGAGGAATCAAGAGATCTACAAGGAGAACCACCACTTCGAGAGGGGTCTCCTAGAGCGGCAGAGGGTGTTCGGGGTGAGCGTCGCTGAAGATGCAGCAGCGGCAGGCACCGTATTGCAGTTGTCCAGCTCGTCGGTAGGCTCCTCCTCCTCTGCCTCTTACAAAGCATGCTCGGCAGAGGAGACGCTGCCGAAAGTAGTACAAAGCCCCTCCGTAGTAGTAGTATTTAGGGGCTTTTTAGTTCAGTTCATCTAACTATAGATGTTGTGAAAATGTACAACGTACTTAAAATTAGCTAGTATATATAGTTGAACTAGCTATTTAGTATGTGGTTGGCAAGAATTGGGGAAAAGTTTGGTCGGTTCATCTGTCGAGTTGAACAGTTTGTATAAAGAATGACTGCCTAAACTATGAATGAAATCTATGCTTAATTACTGAATATTAGTTGCAAAAATTAGATAGTGCTAGTGATTTTTAGCTGCATATTTTGACAAATCGCAGTGTTACAAGGTTGAGAAATGGCAATGTTCCTAGATCAAAAAAAGTCAAACTATCCAGTTTGACAAATGGCAATATACCCAATATAACATATGCAAATCTTACCAAATTGTGTACGTGGTAGCACACGGGTCATCCAAACCAACCGTTTGCGTTGAAGGGATGTACAAATCCTGCTCGGCACATTTTCTCTTGGCTTAGCACCGAAGTTTGGCTTTGTATACCGTACTCAATCTGAACCTTTGCGTTGAAGAGATGGACAAATCCCGCGCTATGAATTTTCCCTTGACTTAAGGGGGAAGACCATGATACGTCTCCGTCATATCTATAATTTGTGATTGTTTCATGCCAATATTATACAACTTTTTCATATTTTGGCAACAATTTATATGATTTATTGGACTAACCTATTGATCCAGTGCCCAGTGCCAGTTCCTGTTTGTTGCATGTTTTTTGTTTCGCAGAAAATCCATATCAAATGAAGTCCAAATGCGGTAAACATTTATGGAGCATTATTTTGGAATATTTATGATTTTTGGGAGGTGGAATCAACGCAAACGGGGGCCCATAGTGACCACAACCCACCAGGGCGCACTGGGCACCCCCTAGAACGCCCAAGTATCTTGTGCCCTCCTCGAAGGTCGGTTGGGGCCCTTCTTCTGGCGCAAGAAAGATAATTTATGGAAAAAATGGTGTAAAAATTTCAGTGCAATCGGAGTTATGGATCTCCGGGAATTTAAGAAACCGTGAAGGGCCACATCTGGGGAACGCGAAATAGAAGAGAACAGAGAGGGAGATCCAATCTCGGGGGGGATCCCACCCCTCCATCGGCATGGAGGCCATGTACTAGATGGGGAACTCTCCTCCCATCTAGGGGGGAAGCCAAGGAATAAGAAGAAGGAGGGGGCTCTCCCCCCCTCTCTCCCGGTGGCGCCAAACTGCCGCCGGGGTATGGATCGTGACGGCGATCTACATCAACAATCTTGCTACCGTCGACACCAACTTTCTCTCTATGCAGTGGTGTAACCTCTCTTCTACCCGTTATAGTATCTACTTAAACATGGTGCTCAACTCCATATATTATTTCCCACTTATATTTGGCTATCCTATGATGTTTGAGTAGATCTGTTTTGTCCTGTGGGTTAATCGTGATCTTGGTTGGTATGATTGTATATTTTATTTGTGGTGCTGTCCTACGGTGCCCTCCGTCTCGCGCAAACATGAGGGGCCCCCGCTGTAGGGTGTTGCAATACATTCATGATTCGCTTATGTTGGATTGCGAGAGTAACAAAAGCTTAAACCAGAGTAGGTGGGTTGTTGCATATGGGATAAATAGGACTTGATACTTAATGCTATGGTTGGGTTTCACGACCTTAATCATCTTTATTAGTTGCGGATGCTTGCTAGGGGTCCAATCCTAAGTGCATATTGATACGTCTCCAACGTATCTATAATTTTTGATTGTTCCATGCTATTATATTACCTGTTTTGGATGTTTATGGGCTTTACTATACACTTTTATATTATTTTTTGGACTAACCTATTAACCGTAGGCCCAGCCCAAATTGCTGTTCTTTTTGCCTATTTCAGTGTTCGCAGAAAAGGAATATCAAACGGGGTCCAAACGGAATGAAACCTTCGGGAGAATTATTTTTGGAACAAACGCAATCCAGGAGACTTGGAGTGGACGTCAAGAAATAAACGAGGCGGCCATGAGGCAGGGAGGCGCGCCCTAGGGGGTGGGTGCGCCCCCACCCTTGTGGGCCCCTTGTGGCTTCCCTGACCGACTTCCTTCGCCTATATATATCCATGTACCCTGAAAACATCCAGGAGCACCACGAAACCCTATTTCCACCGCCGCAACCTTCTGTACCCATGAGATCCCATCTTGGGGCCTTTTCCGGTGCTCTGCCGGAGGGGGAATCGATCACGGAGGGCTTCTACATCAACACCATAGCCTCTCCGATGAGTTGTGAGTAGTTTACCCTAGACCTTCGGGTCCATAGTTATTAGCTAGATGGCTTCTTCTCTCTCTTTGATCTCAATACAAAGTTCTCCTCGATCTTCTTGGAGATCTATTCGATGTAATTATTTTTGTGGTGTGTTGGTCGAGATCCGATGAATTGTGGGTTTATGATCAAGATTATCTATGAACAATATTTGAATCTCCTCTGAATTCTTTTATGTATGATTGGTTATCTTTGCAAGTCTCTTCGAATTATCAGTTTGGTTTGGCCTACTAGATTGATCTTTCTTGCAGTGGGAGAAGTGCTTAGATTTGGGTTCAATCTTGCAGTGTCCTTTCCCAGTGACAGCAGGGGCAGCAAGGCACGTATTGTATTGTTGCCTCCTGCCTGGGAGCCTCCTAACTACTCCTGGTCGTCAGCGGTCTCCACGTAGTAGTAGGCACCGGTGGTGGCATCTGGCTGCTGGGCTCCGACATCTGGTTGCATCAACCGGAAAGAAAAAGAAAGGGGGGAAAAGGGGAGCAAAGCAACCGTGAGTACTCATCCAAAGTACTCGCAAGCAAGGATCTACACTACATATGCAACATTATCAAAGGAAAGCTATATATGTGGACTGGGCTGCAGAAATGCCAGAATAGAGAGAAGGCCTAGTCCTATCAAAGACTAGCATCTTCTGGAAACCACCATCTTGCAGCAAACAGGAGGGAGTAGAGTAGCATAAAGTAAAGTAGTAGTAGTGTTATCAACCTCGGCCAGAGATCCTTTCTCGACTCCCTGCGAGAAAGCAATCCCAGAGCCATACTATCCGGTTATCACCTCATCACAATCCAATTCTCATCACAAGTATCCAGTTCTAGTTGTATCGATCGGGATACAACTCCAAGTGTCCGTTACCGTAGGACACGCTATGCATAGATTAGTTCTTCCCTGCAGGGGTGCACCAACTTACCCACCACGCTCGGTTGACTCCGGCCGGACACACTTTCTTGGGTCATGCCCAGCCTCGGCCAAACAATACGCCGCAACCCGACCTAGGCTTAATAGAGAGGTTAAGCATGCCGGACTAAACCTATGCCCCCAGGGGTCATGGGCCATCGCCCCGGGAACTCCTGCACGTTGCGTGGGCGGCCGGTGAGCAGACCTAGCTACCTCCCTAAAAAGGCAGGAGCTTACCAGTCCAAGCCGGCGCGCGCCGCTCCGTCGCTGACGTCTATTAAGCTTCGGCTGATGTACACGACGCAGAACGCCCATACTATGCCCACGTGATGGTTAGTGCTATCAGGCCAGAGGCCCCTCGGATCAAATATCCAAATCGTAGTGGATTAGGAACGCGCGGTAACAAGCAGAGACTCACGAAAGATGTGACCCTGTTGCCCCGTCTCGAGGACTTACGGCAAGGACTAAGAATGCCCGGCCACGCCTCGTAATTATCTCGCGGGCACCCTCCAGGTCAACCCGTCTCCACATCACTTTCCAAGTAACAGTTGTAAAGTCCAAGTATCCGTGTGTCCAAACATCAAGAGGAAAACCCAAGGAATCACCCCCGGTGGGTTCCACTCAATGTAATCATCAAGGTGAACGTAGAGGAATCACCCCCGAGGTTCACACTTGAGGGGTTGCACGACAGAGTCGTATCGGAAGTGGTTAAGGCGGAATCACCCTCGATGACCACGACCGAATTACTTCACTACATGGTTAACATTAGAAGTGCTGTAGAGGTCTCACCCTCGGCACTCGATAGTATCCCAGTAGTGTCGAGCAACTAGGGGAAAGTGATGTGCGGTGCCGGGGCCTGGTCTTCGATCCCGTTGATCGGGTCTTCAATGATGAAGCAGGGGCAACAAGGACAAGGTGGGGGTCACTGATGGATCACTAACCAACCTATACTAAGCAGTTTAGGATAAGCCGGTACGGTAACAATAAGAAGGTTACAAAAGTAGGCTATGCATCAGAATAGGAGCAAACAATAACAATAGCAAAATCTAATGCAAGCATGAGAGAATGGAATGGGCGATATCGGGATGATCAAAGGGGGGGCTTGCCTGGTTGCTCTGGCAAGGAGGGGTCGTCGTCGACGTAGTCGATCACCGGGGCAGCATCGGTCTCGGGATCTACCGGAGAGAAGAGGGGGAAGAAACAGTAAATATAAAGCAAACATAGCATCTCAAAGCATAATATGGCAAAAAGTTGTGCCGGGAGTGACCTAACGTATGGCTACATGATATAGGTGAAGGGGGAATTCAACCGCGAATGTTTTCCCGGTTCCGGACCTGTGTCAGACAGATGACCTGAGGGGGAAAGTTCCATGTTCAGATAGTTAGAGGTATGTGACAGATGAACGGACCGCGTATTCGGATTCGTTGAATTTTTCTGTGCAACTTTCATATAGAAAACATTTTCATCCGAGTTACAGTTTATTTTCTATGAATTTTTAAAGATTAAACCATTTTCTGGATTTATTTAAATTAACAGAAAGGATAAAATGACGTCAGCATGACGTGCTGATGACGTCAGCAGTCAACAGACTCGCTGACCAGGTCAAACTGACCAACGGGTCCCACATGTCATAGACAAAGGGCTAACAGTGGGTTATATTAAATTAACAGGGTGTTAATTAGCAATTAGGCCCCACATGTCAGTGACTAATTAGCTAAACTAATTACTTTTAATTATAAAACCATTTTAATTAGCTTAATTATGTGGTGGGGCCTACACGTCAGTGGTACTGGGCTGCCCAGTCAGCAGTTGACTGGGTCAACCCGGTCAACTGGGGGCCATAAGGCCAGCTGGCAGCAACCCTGGGGGTGGTCCCAGGTCGGCCACGTCGGCGGCCGGCGCCGGAGTTGCGCCGGCGAGCTCTCCGCGGCGGCGAGTCCGCCGGAGAGGCTCGGATCTTCGCTACAGAACACCAAATCACGCGTTTTCACTTGTGTTCGAACGGTGACGCTGTCGCTCGTCGAGTGGTGCCACTGGACCGACCGGAGATGGCCGGAACAGGGAGCTGCAAGGTCGCCGGCGGTGGTGGTCTACGGTAGCTCGGCGAAAACGAAGAACTAGCGCGCTCACCAGCGATCTAAAGCGTTAGGCCGCACCGCTGGAGTGCCCCAAGCACGATGGTGTGCTCGGACGGCCTTGGCATCGATGGAAGCAACGACGATGAGCGGCACGGTGGAGCTGAGCTCGGTCGTCCATGGCGGCGATGTTATGCGCAGCAGAACAAGGGGAAGGCAGGGGGAGGATGTGCGGTGCTCACCGTGCGGGCGCAAGGAGGCCCCGTGAGTGAACGGGAGCGCAGAGGGAGGTCGAATCAACGACGACGGCGTCCGATGACCCGCGGAGGAGGAAGAAGGGGATCCGACGCTTCGGTGCTCCCCATCCCCCGCTGAGGCCACCAGTCGATGGAGAGGGCGATGGCGGAGGTCACCGACAAGGTCAGCGGGCACGGGGCCGCCGGTGGCCGCGACAACGATGGAGGACGGCGGCGAGGGCGCTCGGGCCACGTATCTGGAGGAGAGGAGGGCGGAGCGAGCGAGGGAGAGGGAGGGAGAGTGGCAAGTGGGCGAGTGGGAGGCGAGGAGGCCGAGGCGTCGGGGAGGCGCAAGCCTTATCCCCTCGCCCGGGCGTCGCCGGCGAGGCGGGTCCGGCAGGGACGGCGCCCCTGTAGCGGCGCGCACCGGGGGAACAGGAAGGGGGCGCGGTGCGGGGAGCTGGGCCGGCTGGTTGAGGTGGGCCGAGGCCCATGGGGGGGGCACGGTGGCCAGCTGGGCCAGTCGGCCCAGTTGAGGGGGGGGGGGACTTTTCCTTTTTCTTTGTTTTTTTTCCAGCAGCAATTTGCCTTTTCCTTTTAGCCATTAGGACTTTGCAAAATTATGTCATTGGGCAAGATAATTTCAAGGAATTATCGTGCACTGCCACAAAATGGTTGGGAGGCTTTTGGAATAGTTGCCAATTTTATAAATTAAAAAGGCATTTAATTTATTGCTTAGGTCACTGTTTGAAGTAGCTTAGGCCACTTAAACCTTTTGCAAAAATGTTGGTTCACCACCAATATTAGTTGTGGATTATTTGGCACATGATGAGCATTTTTGTTTTCATGTCTGAGTATTTTGAATTTCACACAAAATTTGAATTTGAATTCAACTGGAATGTGAAAGAACATGAGACAATAATGATCAGGCACATGTTTAGCAAAAAGATTAACTTAACCCCAGGGGTTACTATTGCATCATTACACCGGGGTGTTACAACTCTCCTCCTCTAAAAGAAATTCTCGTCCCGAGAATTAAGAGGTAGAAGGGAACAGGTCGGGGTATTCAGCCCGGAGGTTATCTTCGCGTTCCCAAGTGGCTTCCTCTTTAGTATGATTCGACCATTGCACCTTGAGGAACTTGCTAACCTTCTGGCGGGTTCGACGTTCAGCTTCTTCAAGAATGCAGATCGGATGCTCTTTGTAAGTGCGATCACCTTGAACTTCAATCAATTCCGGATCCACTTCACGTTCCGGATCCTTGAAGCATCGACGAAGTTGCGACACATGGAAGACGTCATGGACGTGAGAGAACTGAGGTGGCAACTCCAATTGATAGCCACCAGTCCACGACGGGCGAGAATACGGAAGGGACCAATGTAGCGCGGAGCTAGCTTGCCCTTGACTCCGAACCGATGAGTGCCTCTCAAAGGAGTGACACGCAGATAAGCTTGTTCACCAGGTTGATAAGTTGAACCCCAGTGTTTCCGGTCATAGTTGCTCTTCTGGCAGGATTGGGCCGCCTTGAGATTATCCCGGACAATGCGAACCTGCTCTTCAGCTTGTTGAATAATGTCCGGACCAATGAGTGCTCGTTCCCCAGTTTCTGACCAATTCAGAGGGGTTCGGCACTTACGTCCATAAAGCACTTCAAAGGGTGCCATCTTCAAGCTGGCTTGATAGCTGTTGTTATAAGAGAACTCCGCATAAGGGAGAGATTCTTCCCACTTCTTGCCGAAAGAAATAACACAAGCTCGAAGCATGTCTTCAAGAATTTAATTGACTCGCTCGACTTGGCCTTGGGATTGGGGATGATAAGCAGTGCTCCAGGTAATATGAGTTCCCATTGCCTCTTGGAAACTATCCCAGAACTTAGAAGTGAAAATACTGCCGCGGTCTGAACTGATCTCCTTCGGAATGCCGTGGAGTGACACAATTCGGGAGATATACAAGGTTGCCAATTGACTAGCAGTGATAGTCTCCTTGACTGGCAGAAAGTGAGCAACCTTCGAGAATTGGTCGATGACGACAAAGATAGCATCGTTACCTTTCTGAGACTTGGGAAGGCCAGTGACGAAGTCCATTTGAATCTTATCCCACTTCCATTCAGGAATCGGAAGCGGTTGCAGAAGTCCAGCCGGTTTCTAATGTTCAACTTTGACGCGACGACAAATGTCACATTCTTCAATATATCGAGCAATGTCTTGCTTCATATTAGACCACCAGTACTTCTGACGGATGTCTAGATACATCTTGGTACTTCCCGGATGAATAGAGAGAGGGGTGTCATGCGCTTCTTTCATCACCTTCTCTGTCATAAGCTCGAACCGGGGTACGACAATGCGATCTCTGAAGTATAAGGTTCCATCTTCACCAAGTGAGAAATCTCTGGATTTCTCTAAGGCAAGATCCTTTTTCATCAGATCAACATGAGCATCTTTGGCTTGAGCAGACTTGATTGCTTTCAGAAGAGTTGGTTCCAAAACAAGGTTATTCAGAGAACCCTGTGGAACTAGTTGAAGGTTCAGCTTGCATAGCTCTTCATAAAGGTGGGGTTGAGCTTTGTAGACCTGGTGATTATTGCAATAAGACTTTCGGCTTAGGGCATCGACCATTACATTAGCCTTGCCAGGTGTATAAGATATACCGCAGTTGTAGTCAGCAATAGCTTCCATCCATCGCTGCTGACGGAGGTTCAGATCTGGCTGAGTAAACAGGTATTTCAGACTCTGATGATCGGTGAAGATCTCACAATGATTACCGAGAAGGTATTGTCGCCATAGTTTCAGTGCAAAGATAACCGCAGCAAGCTCGAGGTCATGAACTGGGTAGTTCTCTTCGTGAGGACGCACTTGACGGGAGGCATAAGCAATCACTCGGCACTCTTGCATTAGGACACAACCTAATCCTTGACGTGAAGCGTCGCAATAGATGACAAAGTCCTTGCGAGAATCAGGGGGAGCAAGCACTGGGGCAGAAGTCAGTTTGTCCTTGAGTGCCTGGAAACTTTCCTGACATTTGTCTGTCCAATCGAAGTTAACGCCTTTGTGAAGTAGATTAGTCAGTGGCTTGGCGATCTTGGAGAAGTTCTCGACAAAGCGGCGATAATAGCTGGCCAGTCCAAGAAAGCTTCTGACTTGCTTGACAGTCTTCGGAGGGGTCCAGTCAAGAATAGCCTGAACGCACTCTGGGTTGACGGCAATACCATCCTTGGAGATAACATGACCAAGGTAGGTGACTTCGGGTAACCAGAATTCACACTTGGAATACTTGGCATAAAGTTGATGCTCTCGAAGCTTCTCCAGAACAAGACGAAGATGTTCAGCATGTTCTTCTTTATTCTTCGAATATACCAGTATATCATCCAGATAGACTACGACGAACTTGTCGAGGTAATCCATGAATATATAGTTCATCAGACGAGAGAATGTAGCTGGAGCATTGGTTAAACCGAATGACATGACGGTGTACTCGTAAGAACCATAACGAGTCACAAATGCGGTCTTTGGAATATCCTCTTCACGAACACGGATCTGGTGGTAACCCAACCTCAAGTCGAGTTTAGAGAATATCGATGAACCAGCCAGTTGATCATACAGATCATTGATCCGAGTAAGGGGATATTTGTTTTGAATTGTAGCTTGGTTGATAGGACGATAGTCTTGGACCAAACGGTTCGTACCGTCCTTCTTCTTGACAAAGAGAGAAGGTGCTCCCCAAGCAGAGGAACTTGGACGAATCAAACCCTTGTGAAGAGATTTGTCGATTTCCTCCTTAAGCTCAAGGAGTTCATGAGGTGGCATCTTGTAGGGTCGTTTGGCAATAGGAACGATGCCTGGTTTCAAGTCGATGACGAACTCGACAGCCCGGGCAGGGGGTATTCCTGGAAGTTCTTCTGGAAAGATGTCTTGGAAGTCGTGAACGACTGGAATCTTTTCAATTCCCTCAAGAGGTGCTGCGTTCAACGCATTCAAGACATAAAGTCGTGCTTCAGCGTTTTGAACAAGCTGAGCATGGTAGCTTACTATCTCATCGGAAGGATGTAGGAGGTGAACGACCTTGGTGGCGCAAACGATAGAGGCAGTATGCGCTTTCAACCATTCCATTCCCAGAATGAGGTCAATATTGGAAGAATCAAGAATAATGGGAGAAACACGAAATTCCAACCCTTCAATTTCAACGGGGACGTCGCGACCAATCATGGTAGTTCGACACTGACCCGCAGGGGTGCGTACCACTATCGGAGTGTTCATGGGCTCGCAACGAAGGTCATGTGCGTAAGCAAAATTTTCTAACATGAATGAATGTGATGCTCCTGAATCGAATAAAATAGAAGCCGGTACTGAATTGACAAGAAGAGTACCCATCATAGTGGCAGGCTGGTCTTGAGCTTCATTCAGATTAACATGATTAGCCTGACCATGACCATAAGGTCTGGCATTATTGTTATGGGGCTGATTGTTACGGCCAGTTGAAGGTAGAGCCAGTTGGCTCTTTTTCTGAGTGCACTCTTTAGCAAGGTGGCCGGGGCGGCCACATCTGAAGCACAGACCATCATTGGGATCGGGAGCAGGAGCTTGGGATGGTACATCTCGAAGAGGCTGCCTCTCTGGTGGAGGAGGCAGACGAGGTGCATCATAGGACTGTCTTGGTGTAGGTGCAGTTGGACGATACATGCTGTGGGGAATCCATATCCGATGTTTCTGTGCTGACGGGCCCGAAGATGGGCCAGCGTCACGGCTACACCTGAGGGATCCCTGGTGTTCCTGAAGACCAGTCTCAACCTGAATAGCCTTGTTCACCAAGGTGGCGAAGTCGGCAAAGTCATGAATGAGCAGTGCTAGCTTGATATCTGGGTGAAGTCCATCACGAAACTTTTCTTGCCTACGAGCATCAGTTGCAATGTCTTCTTCAGCGTATCGGGACAATTCCAAGAATTCCAGCTGATAAGCATCTACAAACTTGTTGCCTTGGGTGAGGTTACGGAACTCGCGCTTCTTCCTGTCCATGATTCCCTGAGGAATGAAGCGGGCACGGAAAGCGGCTTGGAAATCCGGCCAAGGGATGACCGTTCCAGCAGGTAGGGTACGCCTGTGGCTGTCCCACCATTGAGCAGCAGGACCCTTCAGGAAGAAGGATGCGAAGGTGACATAGCTGGCAGGGGCAACACTAGCAGACTCCATTTCATATGTGATGTCGCGGAGCCAGTCATCAGCATCAAGGGGTTGAGTTGAGCTGCGGTAAATAGTTGGGTTGAGGCGCATGAAGTCCTGCAGAGTTACTGGGGTTGGCTGTTGATTCATGTTCGGACGAGGAAACTGAGCCATCATTCCTTCCATGAACTAGCGATTCAACTCAAACTGTTGCATCATTCCAGCAAAGAATTCAGGCGATGGTGGATCATTGGCACCACGGCCACGACCAGCGGGTCTAACCATCCTGCTGACATGTAACAGGAGGTAGTTCAGCATTGAGCATTTGCACAGACAAGGATCATTCATGATGAAGCATGCATAAGGAAAGATGTACGATGGATTCCACTTCGTAGTCAACACGACAGGTGTGTGTACTATTCAAGAGGCTATTCTAAGGAATAACTATGGCTTTATCCAACTTCAGGGTGAATGTGGTCACGGGATCCTAATGTTAGTAAATTCGTTTAACCCGAGTAGAAGAGAGTTCAGAGTGCCGGAGTATAGACGAGAAGTAAAAGATGCTAATACCACCCAATGGCGACGTGGGCCCGTAAGCCACACAACCAATGTTAGTAAAAGTTTTCAGTGACTCGACTCAACTTCGACCAAGGAGTTGGAAAGGGGGCTACCTACAGGCAGTCGGCTCTGATACCAACTTGTGACGCCCTCGATTCAATTGTACACTAATCATACATGAAAATGTGTACGATCAAGATCAAGGACTCACGGGAAGATATCACAACACAACTCTAGACACAAATTAAAATAATACAAGCTTTATATTACAAGCCAGGGGCCTCGAGGGCTCGAATACATAAGCTTGAATACACAAGAGTTAGCGGAAGCAACAATATCCGAGTACAGACATAAGTTAGACAAGTTTGCCTTAAGAAGGCTAGCACAAAAGCATCTACGATCGAAAAGGCAAGGCCTCCTTCCTGGGAGCCTCCTAACTACTCCTGGTCGTCAGCGGTCTCCACGTAGTAGTAGGCACCGGTGGTGGCATCTGGCTCCTGGGCTCCGACATCTGGTTGCATCAACCGGAAAGAAAAAGAAAGGGGGGAAAAGGGGAGCAAAGCAACCGTGAGTACTCATCCAAAGTACTCACAAGCAAGGATCTACACTACATATGCAACATTATCAAAGGAAAGCTATATATGTGGACTGGGCTGCAGAAATGCCAGAATAGAGAGAAGGCCTAGTCCTATCGAAGACTAGCATCTTCTGGAAACCACCATCTTGCAGCAAACAGGAGGGAGTAGAGTAGCATAAAGTAAAGTAGTAGTAGTGTTATCAACCTCGGCCAGAGATCCTTTCTCGACTCCCTGCGAGAAAGCAATCCCAGAGCCATACTATCCGGTTATCACCTCATCACAATCCAATTCTCATCACAAGTATCCAGTTCTAGTTGTATCGATCGGGATACAACTCCAAGTGTCCGTTACCGTAGGACACGCTATGCATAGATTAGTTCTTCCCTGCAGGGGTGCACCAACTTACCCACCACGCTCGGTTGACTCCGGCCGGACACACTTTCTTGGGTCATGCCCGGCCTCGGCCAAACAATACGCCGCAACCCGACCTAGGCTTAATAGAGAGGTTAAGCACGCCGGACTAAACCTATGCCCCCAGGGGTCATGGGCCATCGCCCCGGGAACTCCTGCACGTTGCGTGGGCGGCCGGTGAGCAGACCTATCTACCTCCCTAAAAAGGCAGGAGCTTACCAGTCCAACCCGGCGCGCGTCGCTCCGTCACTGACGTCTATTAAGCTTCGGCTGATGTACACGACGCAGAACGCCCATACTATGCCCACGTGATGGTTAGTGCTATCAGGCCAGAGGCCCCTCGGATCAAATATCCAAATCGTAGTGGATTAGGAACGCGCGGTAACAAGCAGAGACTCACGAAAGATGTGACCCCGTTGCCCCGTCTCGAGGACTTACGGCAAGGACTAAGAATGCCCGGCCACGCCTCGTAATTATCTCGCGGGCACCCTCCAGGTCAACCCGTCTCCACATCACTTTCCAAGTAACAGTTGTAAAGTCCAAGTATCCGTGTGTCCAAACATCAAGAGGAAAACCCAAGGAATCACCCCCGGTGGGTTCCACTCAATGTAATCATCAAGGTGAACATAGAGGAATCACCCCCGAGGTTCACACCTGAGGGGTTGCACGACAGAGTCGTATCGGAAGTGGTTAAGGCGGAATCACCCTCGATGACCACGACCGAATAACTTCACTACATGGTTAACATTAGAAGTGCTGTAGAGGTCTCACCCTCGGCACTCGATAGTATCCCAGTAGTGTCGAGCAACTAGGGGAAAGTGATGTGCGGTGCCGGGGCCTGGTCTTCGATCCCGTTGATCGGGTCTTCAATGATGAAGCAGGGGCAACAAGGACAAGGTGGGGGTCACTGATGGATCACTAACCAACCTATACTAAGCAGTTTAGGATAAGCCGGTACGGTAACAATAAGAAGGTTACAAAAGCAGGCTATGCATCAGAATAGGAGCAAACAATAACAATAGCAAAATCTAATGCAAGCATGAGAGAATGGAATGGGCGATATCGGGATGATCAAAGGGGGGGCTTGCCTGGTTGCTCTGGCAAGGAGGGGTCGTCGTCGACATAGTCGATCACCGGGGTAGCATCGGTCTCGGGGTCTACCGGAGAGAAGAGGGGGAAGAAACAGTAAATATAAAGCAAACATAGCATCACAAAGCATAATATGGCAAAAATCTGTGCCGGGAGTGACCTAACGTATGGCTACACGATATAGGTGAAGGGGGAATTCAACCGGGAATGTTTTCCCGGTTCCGGACCTGTGTCAGACAGATGACCGGAGGGGGAAAGTTCCATGTTCAGATAGTTAGAGGTATATGACAGATGAACGGACCGCGTATTCGGGTTCGTTGAATTTTTCTGAGCAACTTTCATATAGAAAACATTTTCATCCGAGTTACAGCTTATTTTCTATGAATTTTTAAAGATTAAACCATTTTCTGGATTTATTTAAATTAACAGAAAGGATAAAATGACGTCAGCATGATGTGCTGATGATGTCAGCAGTCAACAGACTCGCTGACCAGGTCAAACTGACCAACGGGTCCCACATGTCATAGACAAAGGGCTAACAGTGGGTTATATTAAATTAACAGGGTGTTAATTAGCAATTAGGCCCCACATGTCAGTGACTAATTAGCTAAACTAATTACTTTTAATTATAAAACCATTTTAATTAGCTTAATTATGTGGTGGGGCCTACACGTCAGTGGTACTGGGCTGCCCAGTCAGCAGTTGACTGGGTCAACCCGGTCAACTGGGGGCCATAGGGCCCGCTGGCAGCGACCCTGGGGGTGGTCCCAGGTCGGCCACGTCGGCGGCCGGCGCCGGAGTTGCGCCGGCGAGCTCTCCGCGGCGGCGAGTCCGCCGGAGAGGCTCGGATCTTCGCCACAGAACACCAAATCACGCGTTTTCACTTGTGTTCGAACGCTGATGCTGTCGCCCGTCGAGTGGTGCCACTGGACCGACCAGAGATGGCCGGAACAGGGAGCTGCCAGGTCGCCGGCGGCGGTGGTCTACGGTAGCTCAGCGAAAACGAAGAACTAGCGCGCTCACCAGCGATCTAAAGCGTTAGGCCGCACCGCTGGAGTGCCCCGAGCACGATGGTGTGCTCGGACGGCCTTGGCATCGATGGAAGCAACGACGATGAGCGGCACGGTGGAGCTGAGCTCGGTCGTCCATGGCGGCGATGTTATGCGCAGCAGAACAAGGGGAAGGCAGGGGGAGGACGCGCGGTGCTCACCGTGCGGGCGCAAGGAGGCCCCGTGAGTGAGCGGGAGCGCAGAGGGAGGTCGAATCAACGACGACGGCATCCGACGACCCACGGAGGAGGAAGAAGGGGATCCGACGGTTTGGTGCTCCCCATCCCCCGCTGGGGCCACCAGTCGATGGAGAGGGCGATGGCGGAGGTCACCGACAAGGTCAGCGGGCGCGGGGCCGCCGGTGGCCGCGACAACGATGGAGGACGGCGGCGAGGGCACTCGGGCCACGGATCTGGAGGAGAGGAGGGCGGAGCGAGCGAGGGAGAGGGAGGGAGAGTGGCAAGTGGGCGAGTGGGAGGCGAGGAGGCCGAGGCGTCGGGGAGGCGCAAGCCTTATCCCCTCGCCCGGGCGTCGCCGGCGAGGCGGGTCCGGCGGGGACGGCGCCCCTGTAGCGGCACGCACCGGGGGAACAGGAAGGGGGCGCGGTGCGGGGAGCTGGGCCGGCTGGTTGAGGTGGGCCGAGGCCCATGGGGGGGGGCACGGTGGCCAGCTGGGCCAGTCA
>NC_041389.1:240519611-240547092 GCF_002162155.2 Triticum dicoccoides
TTCCTTTTTCTTTGTTTTTTTCCAGCAGCAATTTGCCTTTTCCTTTTAGCCATTAGGACTGTGCAAAATTATGTCATTGGGCAAGATAATTTCAAGGAATTATCGTGCACTGCCACAAAATGGTTGGAGGCTTTTGGAATAGTTGCCAATTTTATAAATTAAAAAGGCATTTAATTTATTGCTTAGGTCACTGTTTGAAGTAGCTTAGGCAACTTAAACCTTTTTCAAAAATGTTGGTTCACCACCAATATTAGTTGTGGATTATTTGGCACATGATGAGCATTTTTGTTTTCATGTCTGAGTATTTTGAATTTCACACAAAATTTGAATTTGAATTCAACTGGAATGTGAAAGAACATGAGACAATAATGATCAGGCACATGTTTAGCAAAAAGATTAACTTAACCCCAGGGGTTACTGTAGCATCATTACACCGGGGTGTTACAGGATATAAAGATGGGGTTTATATCATATTACTTGAGTTTATCCCTCTACATCATGTCATCTTGCCTAATGTGTTACTCTGTTCTTATGAATGCTGGATAGCGATCGATGTGCGGAGTAATAGTAGTAGATGCAGAATCGTTTCGATATACTTGTCGTGGACGTGATGCCTATATACATGATCATGCCTAGATATTCTCATAACTATGCACTTTTCTATCAATTGCTCGACAGTAATTTGTTCACCCACTGTAATACTTATGCTATCTTGAGAGAAGCCACTAGTGAAACCTATGGCCCCCGGGTCTATTTACCATCATATAAGTTTCCGATCTAGTTTATTTTGCAATATTTACTTTCCAATCTATATCATAAAAATACCAAAAATATTTATCTTATTATTATATCTATCAGATATCAATTTTGCAAGTGGCCGTGAAGGGATTGACAACCCCTTTATCGCGTTGGTTGCGAGGTTCTTATTTGTTTGTGTAGGTACGAGGGATTTGCGTGTAGCCTCATACTGGATTGATACCTTAGTTCTCAAAAACCGAGGGAAATACTTATGCTACTTTGCTGCATCACCCTTTCCTCTTCAAGGGAAAACCAACACAATGCTCAAGAGGTAGCAAGAAGGATTTCTGGTGCCGTTGCCGGGGAGGTCTACGCACAAGTCAAGACATACCAAGTACCCATCACAAACTCTTCTCCCTCGCATTACATCATTTGCCATTTGCCTCTCATTTTCCTCTCCCCTACTTCACCCTTGCCATTTTATTTGCCCTCTCTTTCCCATTCGCCTCTTTTTCGCTTGCTTCTTGTGTCGTTGTTTGTCATCATGGCCAGTCCTCCTATCATCGTTAGTACTCCCGATCATGAAGTTCTTAATTTTAAACAAAGGGAGGGAGAAAATCTAAAAGATGCTTGGCATAGAATTTGCAATGCTCAAAATAGATCTACTAGGAAGCAATCTAGTTTCATTCTTCTCCACAATTTTTATGTAGGTACTACTCCTTGGAATAGATATATTATTGGTACCATTACCGGAGGAAATTTCTTGGGTAGCCATACTTTTGATTCTTATAATGCTATGATAGATTTGTTTGGCCCACCACCTCTTTTGGTTAATGGAACTGTTTTAACTTTGGAACATGTGATTCAAAGGCTTAAAATTATTGAAAATAAAGTTGCCACGGTGGAATTAATTGAAAATTTGGATAAAAAGATCCACAACCAAATTACCCAATATGGATCTAAGGTTGGAGTTACTCTGATGTTTTTTTAAAGAAAAGGAACCTATAGTTAACGAAAGAATAGATCAAGATTCCACAAGAATCGGTAAACTTGAGAATATTATTACCAACTTAGGGTCTGCCTTTTCTTCCGTGAAAAATACTCCAACTCCTTCTACTACCAAAGTTGCCAAACTAATGTATGTTCCTAAAAATAAGGGTGAATCTTCTAGTAAGGAAGATGCGGATCTCAAATCAATAAGTGCTCACCCCAGTTTTTTTGCTATCATTAAGGAACCTTTTGCTACAAATGAATTTCTTGATTTCTTACCTAGGAGTTTAATCATTAATAGAAGGAAGGAAACTCCTAAGGGTTATAAGTGTTCTATTGAAGAATTGAATACCAAAGATGGCAATATTTAGATCTATTCTCGCTTTTATGCCTAGCTAGGGGCGTTAAACGATAGCGCTTGTTGGGAGGCAACCCAATTTTAGTTTTGTTCTTTACATTTTGCTCCTGTTTAGTATTAAATAATTCATCTAGCCTCTGGTTAGATGTGGTTTATGTTTTAATTAGTGTTTGTGCCAAGTAGAACCTATAGGATAATCTTGGGTGATAGTTAATTTGATCTTGCTGAAAAACAAAAACTTTTTCATGAACTATAATAATTTTAGTAAATCACAGAAGCTCTCTTTTTAGTTGATTCTTTTTGCAGACGATTAATAGAAAAATTTCCTAGGACTTACTATTTTGGTAGGATTTTTGGGGTTCTAGAAGTATGTGAAAGTTACAGATTACTACAGACTATTCTGTTTTTGACAGATTCTGTTTTTCGTGTGTTGTTTGCTTATTTTGATGAATCTATGGCTATTATCGGGGGCCATGAACCATAGAGAAGTTGGAATATAGTAGGTTTAACACCAATATAAATAAAGAATGAGTTCATTACAGTACCTTAAAGTGGTGGTTTGCTTTCTTGCACTAACGGAGCTTACGAGTTTTTTGTTGAGTTTTGTGTTGTGAAGTTTTCAAGATATGGGTAAAGATTTGATGGATTATGGAATAAGGAGTGGAAAGAGCCTAAGATTGGGGATGACCAAGGCACCCCAAGGTAAAATTCAAGGACAACCAAAATCTAAGCTTGGGGATGCCCCGAAAGGCATCCCCTCTTTCGTCTTCGTCCATCGGTAACTTTACTTGATGCTATATTTTTATTCACCACATGATATGTGTTTTGCTTGGAGCGTCTTGTATGATTTGAGTCTTTGATTTTTAGTTTACCACAATCATCCTTTCTGTACACACCTTTTGGGAGGCACACACATGAATCGGAACTTATTAGAAAACTCTATGTGCTTCACTTATATCTTTTGAGCTAGACAGTTTTGCTCTAGTTCTTCACTTATATCTTTTTAGAGCACGGTGGTGGTTTTATTTTATAGAAATTATTGAGCTCTCATGCTTCACTTATATTATTTTGAGAGTCTTTTAGAACATCATGTTATTTTCTTTGGTTATAAAATTAGTCCTAATATGATGGGCATCCAAGATAGGTATAATAAAAACTATCATATAAAGTGCATTGAATACTATGAGAAGTTTGATACTTGATGATTGTTTTGTGATATGAGGATGGTAATATTAGAGTCATGCTAGTTGAGTAGTTTTGAATTTGAGGAATACTTGTGTTAAAAGTTTGTGATTCCCGTAGCATGCACGTATGGTGAACCGTTATGTGATGAAGTTGGAGAATGCTTTATTTATTGGTTGTCTTCCTTATGTGTGGAGGTCGGGGTTGCGCGATGGTTAACTCCTACAAACCCTTACCCTAGGAGCATGCGTCTAGTACTTTGTTTTGACAACTTGTAGATTTTTGCAATAAGTATGTGAGTTCTTTATGACTAATGTTGAGTCCATGGATTATACGCACTCTCACCCTTGCACCATTGCTAGCCTCTCTTGTGCCGCACAACTCCCGCGGTATCATACACCCACCATATACCTTCCTTAAAATAGCCACCATACCTACCTATTATGGCATTTCCATAGCCATTCTGAGATATATTGCGATGCAACTTTCCACCGTTACGTTTATTATGACACGCTCCATCATTGTCATATTGCTTTTGCATGGTCATGTAGTTGACATTGTATTTGTGGCAAAGCCACCTTTATAATTCTTTCATACATGTCACTCTTGATTCATTGCATATCCTGGTACACCGCCGGAGGCATTCACATAAAGTCATATTTTGTTCTAAGATTTTTGAGTTGTAAGTAAATAAAAGTGTGATGATCTTCATTATTAGAGCATTGTCCCATGTGAGGAAAGGATGATGGAAGCAATGATTCCTTTACAAGTTGGGATGAGTCTCCGGACTTCATGAAAAATAAAAGAGGCCAAAAAGAACACCAAATTAAAAAAGAGGCCAAAAAAGCCCACCAAAAGAAAAGAAAGAAAAAATGAGAGAAAAAGAGAGAAGGAACAATGTTACTAACCTTTTACCACACTTGTGCTTCAAAGTAGCACCATGATTTTCATGATAGAGAGTCTCTTATGTTGTCACCTTCATAAGCTAGTGGGAATTTTTCAATATAGAACTTGGCTTGTATATTCCAATGACGGGCTTCCTCAAATTGCCCTAGGTCTTCGTGAGCAAGCGAGTTGGATGCACACCCACTTAGTTTCTTTTGATGAGCTTTCATACACTTATAGCTCTAGTGCATCCACTGCATGGCAATCCCTACTCACTCACATTGATATCTATTAATGGGCATCTCCATAGCCCGTTGATACGCCTAGTTGATGTGAGACTATCTTCTCCTTTTTGTCTTCTCCATAACCACCATCCTATTCCACCTATAGTGCTATGTCCATGGCTCATGCTCATGTATGCGTGAACATTGAAAAAGTTTGAAAATACTAAAGTATGAAACAATTTCTTGACTAAAACCGGGGTTGTGCATGATTTAAATATTTTGTGTGATGATGATAGAGCATAGCCAGACTATATGATTTTGTAGGGATAACTTTCTTTGGCCATGTTATTTTGAGAAGACATGATTACATTGTTAGTATGCTTGAAATATTATTACTCTTATGTCAACATTAAACTTTTGTCTTCAATCTTTCGGATCTGAACAATCATGCCACAATAAAGAAAATTACATTGAGAAATATGCTAGGTAGCATTCCACATCAAAAATTCTGTTTTTTTATCATCTACCTACTCGAGGATGAGCAGGAATTAAGCTTGGGGATGCTTGATACGTCTCCAACGTATCTATAAATTTTTTATCGTTCCATGCTATTATATTACCTGTTTTGGATGTTTATGGGCTTTACTATACACTTTTATATTATTTTTGGGACTAACCTATTAACTGGAGGCCCAGCCCAAATTGCTGTTTTTTTGCCTATTTCAGTGTTTCGTAGAAAAGGAATATCAAACGGAGTCCAAATGGAATGAAACCTTCAGGAGAGTTATTTTTGGAACAAACGCAATCCAGGAGACTTGGATTGGATGTCAAGAAAGAAACAAGGCGGCCACAAGGCAGGGAGGCGCGCCCTAGGGGGGTGAGCGCGCCCCCACCCTCGTGGGCCCCTTGTGGCTCCCCTGACCGACTTGCTTCGCCTATATATATCCATATACCCTGAAAACATCCAGGAGCACCACAAAACCCTATTTCCACCACCGCAACCTTCTATACCCATGAGATCCCATCTTCGGGCCTTTTCCGGCGTTCCGCTGAAGGGGGAATCGATCACAAAGGGCTTCTACATCAACACCATAGCCTCTCCGATGAGTTGTGAGTAGTTCACCACAGACCTTTAGGTCCATAGTTATTAGCTAGATGGCTTCTTCTCTCTCTTTGATTCTCAATACAAAGTTCTCCTTGATCTTCTTGGAGATCTATTCGATGTAATTCTTTTTGCGGTGTGTTTGTCGAGATCCGATGAATTGTGGGTTTATGATCAAGATTATCTATGAACAATATTTGAATCTCCTCTGAATTCTTTTAAGTTGGATTGGTTATCTTTGCAAGTCTCTTCGAATTGTCAGTTTGGTTTGGCCTACTAGATTGATCTTTCTTGCAATGGGAGAAGTGCTTAGCTTTGGGTCAATCTTGCGGTGTCCTTTCCCAGTGACAGCAGGGGCAGCAAGGCACGTATTGAATTGTTGCCACTGAGGATAAAAAGATGGGGTTTATATCATATTGCTTGAGTTTATCCCTCTACATCATGTCATCTTGCCGAATGCATTACTCTGTTCTTATGAACTTAATACTCTAGATGCATGCTGGATAGCGGCTGATGTGTGGAGTAATAGTAGTAGATGCAGAATCGTTTCGATCTACTTGTCGCGGACGTGATGCCTATCTACACGATCATGCCTAGATATTCTCATAACTATGCACTTTTCTATCAATTACTTGACAATAATTTGTTCACCCACCGTAATACTTATGCTATCTTGAGAGAAGCCAAGTGAAACCTATGGCCCGTGGGTCTATTTTCCATCATATAAGTTTCCGATCTACTTTATTTTGCAATCTTTACTTTCCAATCTATATCCTAAAAATACCAAAAATATTTATCTTATTATTATCTCTATCAGATCTCACTTTTGCAAGTGGCCGTGAAGGGATTGACAACCCCTTTATCGTGTTGTTTGCGAGGTTCTTATTTGTTTGTGTAGGTACGAGGGATTTGCGTGTAGCCTCCTACTGGATTGATACCTTGGTTCTCAAAACTGTGGGAAATACTTACGCTACTTTGCTGCATCACCCTTTCCTCTTCAAGGGAAAACCAAGGCAGTGCTCAAGAGGTAGCACATATGATCCAAGTAGAGAAAGTATGTTTGCCCATGCCTCTCCCTCATACTAAATTGCAAGCATGATTACCAGTACTTGTTATCGATTGCCTAGGGACAAATGACTTTCTTCTTGACAAAAGTTATCCACTTTTATTACCTTGCAATTTATTTGTAGTTTGATTCTCGCAAAGTACTCGTAGTTTTATTCTTGCAGAATAGTTTCATACTTTGTTTAGGTAAAGCAAACGTCAAGTGTGCGTAGAGTTGTACCGGTGGTCGATAGAACTTGAGGGAATATTTGTTCTACCTTTAGCTCCTCGTTGTGTTCGACACTCTTATTTATCGAAGAAGGCTACAAATGATCCCCTATAATTGTGTGTTATCAAGACCTTTTTCTGGCGCCGTTGCCGGGGAGCAATAGCGTGGGGTGAATATTCTCTTGTTTTCTTGTTTTCTTTATCACTAAGTAGATTTTATTTTGTGATCTTGTTTTCTATCTTTAGCTATGGGTAGGAAACCCAAAACACCAAAAAAAATTAGTTGTACCTGCTAAACCAATGGTTGAAGAACCATCCAAAGTCTATCATACTACTGAAGCTTTTTACTTGGATCATCTTCGATCCCTATGTGCTCGTGCTGAAAACCCAACTAGCTTAGTTGAGGGAAATTATTAAATGAGCATGCTTATTATGTGTGACACCGCCTATCTCAAAAAGGGAAACTTTTATGGCATCATATTAATAGTTTGTATTGCTATGCTTTGAATTTATGTGAAATACATGATTTTACTTGTTGTTTCGGAGACCCTAAAAACCACCTTCCCTTCCAACGTGAGTTTAAGGATAATGGAATCGTATCTTCTGATGCCAAAGGTGTTTATAATTGCTTTGATATTGAACAAATTGAAGAATTTGTTGCTTTTAAGGGTGCCTATGAAGTTGCTTCTTTGATTGAAAACTATGATGCTACTCATTACAAATCTGGAAATTTTGCCATACTTAAATATTGCTATGAAAATCATTCTTCTAATGCTTATATTATACCATATATTGAGGACTTATCCGCCGTCCAAGAAGAGACTAATATTTTGCAGGAGTCTATGGAAGAAGAAATTGATGAAATTGTGAGCTCTATTGATGAAAAAGATGATGAGGAGAATGAAGAACAAAAGGAGGACGAGCGGATCAGCTACCCATGACCACCTTCTAATGAGAGTAACTCTTCAACTCATACATTGTTTAATTTCCCTTTATTCTTACCGAAGGATGAATGCTATGATAATTGTTATGATCCCGTTGATTATTTTGAAATATCCCTTTTTGATGAACTTGATGCTTGCTATGCTTGTAGCCAAGATGCCAATATGAATTATGCTTACAGAGATGAACTTTCTATAGTCCCATATGTTAAGAATGAAATTGTTGCTATTGCACCCACCCATGATAGTCCTATTATCCTTTTGAATTCTCCAAACTACACTATATCGGAGAAGTTTGCTCTTATTAAGGATTACATTGATGGGTTGCCTTTTGCCATTGCACATGATGATTTTGATGAATATAATGTGCATGTGATTGCTCCTACTTGCAATTATTATTAGAGAGGGACTACATCTCCACCTCTATATGTTTCCAACATGATAAAATTGCAAGAAACTGCTTATGCTATGTATTGGCCTTTACTTGATGTGCATGAATTGTTCTTGTATGACATGCCGATGCATAGGAAGAGAGTTAGACTTCGTCATTGCTTGATATATGTTGCTTTGTGCTCACTACTAAATGCCAAATCATTGCTAATTAAATTTGGCTTTGATATACCTTGGCATCCAGGTGGATTCATTACTTGAGCACTTTATGCCTAGCTTAATGGCTTCAAGGAAAGTGATTCCAGGGAGACAACCCAGAAGTTTTAGAGAGTCATTTATTTCTGTTGAGTTCTTTTATATAGTTTAAAAACAAAAAATATAGAGGGGAACCTAAAACTTCACAAAAAGGAAAGTGAAAGTGAGAGAGACGAGCATTGTTGAAGTGGGGGAGCTCCTTGAACTTTGTTCATACCCATGGAAACTTTGTGAATCTCAATTACAGAAACTTCTCAAGAAAAAAACCTATCCCCTTAAAATTATTGTGCCAAGGTTTGCCTTTAGGATGATTACATTGCTTGTTGGTATGTGCGGTGCAAAAACAAGAACTTTGGCTGTAGCGCGTGAATTTTGATTTTTACTCGACGTCAAAAGGTTATGAAACTTTTTGCACACTATTTATATACAAAGTGTTTATTTTGTCCTAATTTTGCAGAATTTTGGAGTACCAGAAGTATGGTAGATGTTCAAATTGCTACAGACTGTCCTGTTTAAGACAAATTCTATTATTGATGCATTATTTGCTTGTTTTGATGAAACTATTGATTCTATCGTTGGTATAAGCCATGGAAAAGTTATAATACAGTAGCTACAATGAAAAAACAAAATACAAATTGGTTTGAAACAGTACTTAGAGTAGTGATTTGCTTTATTATACTAACGGATCTTACCGACCTTTCTGTTGAGTTTTGTGTGGATGAAGTGATCAAAGATCGAGGAGGTCTTGATATGAGGAGAAGGAGGAGAGGCAAGAGCTCAAACTTGGGGATGCCCAAGGAACCCCAGTAAATATTCAAGGAGACTCAAGCATTTAATCTTGGGGATGCTCCAGAAGGCATCCCATTCTTCAACAAGTATCTGTATGTTTTCGTCATTGTTTCCTTCATGTGATATGTGTAAATCTTGGAGCATCTTTTGTGTTTAGTTTCAATTTTTCTTTTATGCACCGTGATGGTATGAGATATTTCATGGTTGATTTATAGAATGCTCATTGCACATCACTTATATCTTTTGAGTATGGCTTTATAGAATGCTTCATGTGCTTCACTTATATCATTTGAAGTTTGGATTGCCTGTTTCTCTTCACATAGAAAACCGTTGTTTGCAGAATCCTCTTTTGCTTCACTTATATTTGTTAGAGCATGGTATTTTTTAGAAAGAATTAAACTCTCATGCTTCACTTATATCCATTTAGAGAGTCAACATGAATTCATCAATTGCATGGTTAGTCACGAAATCCTACATAAAACTTATGGATCATTGAATATGATATGTTTGATTCCTTGCAATAGTTTTGTGATATAGAGATGATAATATGTGGGAGGTACTAGTAAACGGTTGTGGTTAGTAGGAATATTGGTGTTAAGGTTTGTGATTCCCGAAGCATGCACATATAGTCTCTCGTTATGCTATGAAGTTGGATCATGATTTATTATTGATTTTCTTCCTTATGAGTGGCAGTCGGGGACGAGCGATGGTCTTTTCCAACCAATCTATCCCCCTAGAGGCATGCGTAGTAGTAGTTTGCTTCGAGGGCTAATAAAATTTTTCAATAAGTATATGAGTTCTTTATGACTAATGTGATTTCCCTTTCTCACCTCGAGAGTCGGTGCAAACTTCGCCGGTGCATCCAAACCCCGTGATATGATACGCTCTATCACACATAAGCCTTATTATATCTTCCTCATAACAGCCACCATACCTACCTATTATGGCCTTTCCATAGCCATTCCAAGATATATTGCCATGCAACTTCCACTGCTTCCGTTTTGATGACTTGAGCATTCATTGTCATATTGCTTTGCATGATCATATAGCTGACATAGTATTTGTGGCGCAGCCACAGTTCATCATTTTTATGCATGTCACGCAAGATCATTGCACATACTGGTATTGCCAGAGGCATTCATATAGAGTCATATTTTTTTATAGGTATCGAGTTGTAATATTGAGTTGTAAGTAAATAGAAGTGCGATGATCATCAACTTTCATTATTAGAGCATTGCCCCAGTGAGGAAAGGATGATGGAGACTATGATTCCCCCACAAGATGGGATGAGACTCCGGAAAATGAGTGCAAAAAATATATAAAAGAAAAAAAGAAAAAAAGAAGAAAAATAAAAAGACAGACAAAGAGAGAAGGGTCATGCTAATTCCACACTTGTGCTTGAAAGTAGAACCATGTTTTTCATATAGAGAGTCTCCTATGTAGTCACTTTCATATACTAGTGGGAATTTTTTATTATAGAACTTGGCTTGTATATTCCGATGATGGGCTTCCTCAAATGCCCGAGGTCTTCATGAGCAAGCAAGTTGGATGCACACCCACTTAGTTTTCTTATCGAGCTTTCATACACTTATAGCTCTTAGTGCATCCGTTGCATGGAAATACCTACTCCTCACATTGAAATCAATTGATGGGCATATCCATAGCCCATTGGTTAGCCGCGTCGATGTGAGACTTTCTTATTTTTTGTCTTCTCTATATTTACCCCTATCATCATACTCTATTCCACCCGTAGTGCTATATCCATGGCTCGCGCTCATGTATTGCATGAGGGTTGAGAAAGCTGAAGCACGTTAAAAAGTATGAACCAATTGCTCGGCTTATCATCGGGGTTGTGCATGATAAATACTTTGTGTTAAGAAGACAGAGCATGAAAAGGGTATATGGTTTTGTAGGGATATCTTTCTTTATCATTGATATTTTGAAAGACATGATTGTTTGTTGGGATGCGTGAGTATTGATGTCTTTATGTCAAATTATAGAATGTTGCTTTGAATCACTCGTGTCTTAATATTCATGCCATGATTAGATATATGATCAAGTATGCTAGGTAGAATTCCACGTCAAAAATTATCTTTTTATCATTTACCTGCTCGAGGACGAGCAGGAATTAAGCTTGGGGATGCTGATATGTCTCTGTCGTATCTATAATTTTTATTGTTTCATGCCAACATTATACAACTTTTACATATTTTTGGCAACAATTTATATGATTTATTGGACTAACCTATTGATCCAGTGCCCAGTGCCAGTTCTTGTTTGTTGCATGTTTTTTGTTTCACAAAAATCCATATAAAACGAAGTCCAAACGCGACAAAAATTTATGGAGAATTATTTTGGAATATTTAGGATTTTTGGGAGGTGGAATCAACTCAAACGGGGGCCCAAAGTGACCACAACACACCAGGGCGCGCCGGGCACCCCCTGGCGTGCCCAGGAATCTTGTGCCCTCCTTGAAGGTCGGTTGGGGCCCTTATTCGGGCACAAGAAATATAATTTATGGAAAAAAATCGTGTAAACATTTCAGCACAATCGGAGTTATGGATCTCCGGGAATTTAAGAAACCATGATGGGCCGGATCTGGGGAACGCAAAATAGAAGAGAACAGAGAGGGAGATCCAATCTCGGAGGGGCTCCCTCCCCTTAGCCGCCATGGAGGCCATGGACCAGAGGGGGAAATCTCCTACCATCTAGGGGGAGCCCAAGGAAGAAGAAGAAGGAGGGGGCTCTCTCCCCCTCTCTCCCGGTGGCGCCGGAGTGCCGCCGTGGCAAGGATCGTGACGACGATCTACATCAACAATCTTGCTATCGTCAACACCAACTTTCTTCCCCTCTATGCAGCGGTGTAACCTCTCTTAGTCCCATTGTAATCTCTACTTAAACATGGTGCTCAACTCCGTATATTATTTCCCACTGATATTTGGCTATCCTATGATGTTTGAGTAGATCTGTTTTGTCCTGTGGGTTAATTGTGATCTTGGTTGGTATGATTGTATATTTTATTTATGGTGCTGTCCTACAGCGCCCTCCGTCTCTTGCAAGCGTGAGGGGCACCTGCTGTAGGGTGTTGCAATACGTTCATGATTTGCTTATGGTGGGTTTCGAGAGTGACAGAAGCTTAAACCCGAGTAGGTGGGTTGTTGCGTATGGGATAAAGAGGACTTAATACTTAATGCTATGGTTGGGTTTCATGACCTTAATGATCTTTAGTAATTGCGGATGCTTGCTAGGGGTCCAATCATAAGTGCATATGATCCAAGTAGAGAAAGTATGTTTTCTCATGCCTCTCCCTCATACAAAATTGCAAGAATGATTACCGGTACTTGTTATCGATTGCCTAGGGACAAATGACTTTCTTCTTGACAAAAGCTATCCACATTTATTACCTTGCAATTTATTTGTAGTTTTATTCTCACAAAGTACTCGTTGTTTTATTCTTGCAAAATAGTTTCATACTTGTTTTAGGTAAAGAAAACGTCAAGTGTGTGTTGTGTTGTATCGGTGGTAGATAGAACTTGAGGTAATAGTTGTTGTACCTTTAGCTCCTCATTGGGTTTGACACTCTTATTTATCGAAGAAGTCTACAAACGATCCCCTATAATTGTGGGTCATCAAGAACTTTTTCTAGCACCGTTGTCGGGGAGCAATAGCGTGGGGTGAATATTCTCGTGTGTGCTTGTTTGCTTTATCACTAAGTAGTTTTTATTTTGTGCTCTTGTTTTATATCTTTAGCTATGGGTAGAAAACACAAAATACGAAAAAATTAGTTGTACCTGCTAAACCAATGGTTGAAGAACCACCCAAAATCTATCATACTACTGAAGCTTTTTTACTTGGATCATCTTCGATCCTTATGTGCTCGTGCTGAAAACCCAACTAGCTTAGTTGAGGGAAAATTATTAAATTAGCATGCTTATTATGTGTGACACCGCCTATCTCAAAAAGGGAAACTTTTATGGCATCATATTAATAGTTTGTATTGCTATGCTTTGAATTTATGTGAAATACATGATTTTACTTGTTGTTTCGGAGACCCTAAAAAACACCTTCCCTTCCAACGTGAGTTTAAGGATAATGGAATCGTATCTTCTGATGCCAAAGGTGTTTATAATTGCTTTGATATTGAACAAATTGAAGAATTTGTTGCTTTTAAGGGTGCCTATGAAGTTGCTTCTTTGATTGAAAACTATGATGTTACTCTTTACAAATCTGCAAATTTTGCCATACTTAAATATTGCTATGAAAATTATTCTTCTAATGCTTATATTAAACCATATATTGAGGACTTCTCTACTGTCCAAGAAGAGACTAATATTTTGCAGGAGTCTATGGAAGAAGAAATTGATGAAATTGTGAACTCATTGGATGAAAAAGATGGTGAGGAGAGCGAAGAACAAAAGGAGGAAGACAGGATTAGCTACTCGTGCCCACCTTCTAATGAGAGTAACTCTTCAACCCATACATTGTTTAATTTCCCTTCGTTCTTATCGAAGGATGAATGCTATGATAATTGCTATGATCCATTGATTCTTTTGAAATATCCCTTTTTGATGAACTTGATGCTTGCTATGCTTGTGGACAAGATGCCAATATGAATTATGCTTACGAAGATGAACTTGCTATAGTCCCATATGTTAAGAATGAAATTGTTGCAATAGTTTTGCGATATAGAGATGATAATATATGGGAGGTACTAGTAAACGGTTGTGGTTAGTAGGAATATTGGTGTTAAGGTTTGTGATTCCCGAAGCATGCACATATAGTTTCTCTTTATGCTATGAAGTTGGAACATGATTTATTATTGATTGTCTTCCTTATGAGTGGCGGTCGGGGACGACTTCCTTATGAGTGGCGGTCGGGGACGAGCGATGGTCTTTTCCTACCAATCTATCCACCTAGGGGCATGCGTAGTAGTACTTTGCTTCGAGGGCTAATAAACTTTTGCAATAAGTATATGAGTTCTTTATGACTAATGTGAGTCCATGGATTATACACATGCTTACCTTTTCGCAATTTGCTAGCCTCTACGGTACCGTGCATTGCCCTTTCTCACCTCGAGAGTCAGTGCAAACTTCGCCGGTGCATCCAAACCCCGTGATATGATACACTCTATCACACATAACCTTATTGTATCTTCCTCAAAACAACCACCATACCTACCTATTGTGGCCTTTCCATAGCCATTCCGAGATATATTTCCATGCAACTTCCACCGCTTCTGTTTTGATGACTTGAGCATTCATTGTCATATTGCTTTGCATGATCATATAACTGACATAGTATTTTTTGGCTCAGCCACAGTTCATCATTTTTTATGCATGTTACGCTAGATCATTGCACATACTAGTATTGCCAGAGGCATTCACATAGTCATATTTTTGTTATAGGTATCGAGTTGTAATATTGAGTTGTAAGTAAATAGAAGTGTGATGATCATCAACTTTCATTATTAGAGCATTGCCCCAGTGAGGAAAGGACGATGGAGACTATGATTTCCCCACAAGTCGGGATGAGACTCCGGAAAATGAGAGAGAAAAATATATAAAAGAAAAAAAGGAAAAAAGGAAAAAAAAGAAAAAGGAAATAAAAAAGAAAAAGGAAGAGAAAAACAAAGAGAGAAGGGGCATGCTAATTCCACACTTGTGCTTCAAAGTAGCACCATGTTTTTCATAGAGAGAGTCTCCTATGTAGTCACTTTCATATACTAGTGGGAATTTTTCATTATAGAACTTGGCTTGTATATTCCAACCATTAATGGGCAAAGAGTTACAAAGGGCCTCATATGGGCCGAAAGACGTCATGGGCTATACATGGGCCGGAAGTTAAAACGGGCTGGAATCATATTGGATGGCCCAGATGAAGCTACTAGGCCTAATTCGGAGAGGTCGTAACGGGCCCGGGGTTAGCAGGCTATAAATGGGCTATATGCGAACATGTCGTTAACATGCTTTCCATGGGCCGGCCCACCACCTTTTGACCAAGTCAAATGGGTCAGCCTTTTCTCAGGAATGGGCCTCTGTTGGACTGTGTCACATGTCGACGTATCATAGGCGCCTTGGGTCCAATGAGTGGATGAAATCTGTCCCAACGGTGAGCCGACGCGTGTTTCCTCCAGCCAATGATGATTTTACACGTGGAAAATCCCCATTGGTTGGGGCTGTTAATGGGTTATCAGATCCAAAACCGGACCCGATAGCTTAACATCGTTCCATTACGGTGGATGCCACGTGTCGGTCACCCTTGACGAAAGTACTTCTGTGACGCGCAATTTATCGTCATGGAAGTGGACACTTCCGTGATGATAATTTTGGTAATGTCATGGAACACTTCTATGACAGCACAGGTATGACTATCTAGATTCTGTCATAAAATCATCATGGATGTACATGCATGACAAAAAAGTGACCTACTGTGACAAACACGTATCATCACGGAAGTGTATTTTTTTGTAGTGCGGGGTGGTCGCAGCCACACTTCATCTTAGGCTCGGCTGCAAGAACAGTTGGCCCCTTGTGCTTCAGGTCCTTGGCCTTGGCCTTCTTGTCTTCTAGGTCAGCATCAGGGAGCTCGAGGAGGGAGAGGCGCCCCTCCTCAGCCCTCGCGCACTTGTTCGCCATGTTGAACACCTCCAGGGCTATGCGGAGGTCCTCGTGGATGGAGAGCTCCTCCTTCATCTTGACGATGCGGACACCATCAGTTAATGCTGAAATGATGGCCTCGTCTGACACCTTGGGGATCTTGAGGCGAATGTTGTTGAAGCGCTAGATGTAATTCTGCAGGGTCTCCACTGGCTGCTGCTTGATGCGTCGTAGGTCACCCGCGACCAGCGGGCGGTCGCGAGCGCCCTGGAAGTTGGCGATGAAGCGGTCGCACATTTCGTCCCAGGAGGAGACAGATCCCACGGGGAGGTTTGGGAGCCAGGAGCGCGTGCCATCCTTGAGGGCCATGGGGAACTAGTTCGCCATGATCTTCTTGTCGCCGCTGGCCGCCTTGATGCTCAGCTCGTAGAGCTGTAGGAACTTAGTGGGGTCGGCGGTGCTGTCGTAGCGTGGGGGTAGGTTAGGCTTGAACTTGCCCGACCAGATGACGTTGTGAAGCTCCGAGTTGAATGCGCGGCACCCTGCTGTGGTCATGGGAGCCCATCGAGGAGGTGGAGCTTGTTCTTGGTGCCCGCGCGCCACCACCATCACAGGCGGCACACAGTCTTGACGTGGAGGTGCAGGGAAAACGTGTGCATCTTCTTGGGGCCGCTGCGTCACTTGGCAGCTTGCCTCTTCACGCGCAGGTGCACCCGCCTTAGCTCGACGATGGTGCCCTGGGATGGAGGTGGTGGAGGTGCCCCATGAGCCATGTCGCCCACACCAGGCAGCTGCTGAGGCAGTGAGCGGGCCGGCGCTGTGGAGTCTCCGGCGGTGTTGACGAGCTCGGCGATATGCTCGAGCCACTCCTCGTAGAAGTCATCGACGGGGCGGTAGCGAAGGAGCTACTGCGTCATGAGAAAAGTAGCTTGCACGTTCGCAGGGCCACGACGCGCGTGGGAGGATGAAGTGGTCGGGGTCAGCGACGGAGTGGTGATGCGCCTGTCGCGGCACACCGAGGGGTGCAGCGACGAAGATTGTTGGTCGTGGCCGGCAGCGCCCGTGGCAGCGTTGGCCCCTGGCGACGGAGGACGATGAGGACAACCATCACCTGCCGGAGCTGTCTGAGCGATGCAGGTGGCAAGCGCGGCCAGGCGCTCGGTGCGAGCCTGACATGGGTCAACCATGGAAGTGTCGGAGTAGCGGTGGATCGAACGACGAAATAGAGGATCCGACGCACCCCTACCTGGTGCGCCAAATGTCAGATTTCGGGTTCCGCAAACCCTTGATAGGTTCGAACTCTGGGGTGTGTGCTAAGATCTCAACCTACCCAGCCTGCCTACTCGCGATCTTCCTAAGCCTAGCGCGTCGAGCTCAAAGGGACAGAGACACACAACAGTTTATCCTGGTTTGGCCCACCTTGCGGTGTAATACCCTACTCCAGCGTTTTGGTGGATTGCCTTGAAGGGCTGAGGATGAACTAGCACAGTGGATGAAGTGGCCTTAGGAGGTGAGGTGTTCTTGAGCTCAAGAGAGCTGGTGAGGTGGTTGGGTGAGGATGAGCTTGTCTTCTATGGTTGTGTCTAAGTCCTATTTATAGTGGCCTTGGTGCTCTTCCCAAATGTTGGCGGGAAGGGATCCCACAACGACCAGATTTGAAGGGGGACAAGAAGTACATACTATCCTAACTAAAGTGGTCTTCGCCTACGAAAAGCCACTGGTGGTGACGCTGTGGTGGGCTCGACGATGACCTCCATCCTGCTGTCCTGGCGGTCTTGGTCTTGTTGCACCAGAATTGAAACCTTTGGTTGATTCCTCGGGACTTCGCGCCTACCGCTTGCCTCCTTTGCACCAAAGAGGAAACTGGAGCTCTGCACCCACTGGCACCCTCCTGGCCTTGGTCGTCATGGCTCACGTCAGTTGAGCCTCACGAGGTGCACCTTGCATAGAACTCTTCGCCCCTCAGGAGCTAGCCTGAGGAGGCCGATCCCCTTGGGGGTCTTGGCGTTGTCCGCCTCGTGAGGCTTGGCCCCTCGCGAGGGTCTTGAGCTGTCGATGATGAAGTTGGGTCGTACTGATGACCCACAAGTGTAGGGGATCTATCATAGTCCTTTTGATAAGTAAAAGTGTCGAACCCAACAAGGAGCAGAAGGAAATGACAAGCGGTTTTTAGTAAGGTATTCTCTGCAAGCACTGAAATTGTAGGTAACGGATAGTTTTGTGATAAGATAAATTGTAACGGGTAACAAGTAATAAAAGTAAATAAGGTGCAGCAAGATGGCCCAATCCTTTTTGTAGCAAAGGACAAGCCTAGACAAGTTCTTATAATGAGAAAAGCGCTCTCGAAGACACATGGGAATTATCGTCAAGCTAGTTTTCATCACGCTCATATGATTCGCGATCGTTACTTTGATAATTTGATATGTGGGTGGACCGGTGCTTGGGTACTGCCCTTTCTTGGACAAACATCTCACTTATGGTTAACCCCTATTGCAAGCATCTGCAACTACAAAAGAAGTATTAAGGTAAACCAACCATAGCATGAATCATATGGATCCAAATCAGCCCCTTACAAAGCAACGCATAAACTAGGGTTTAAGCTTCTGTCACTCTAGCAACCCATCATATACTTATTACTTCCCAATGCCTTCCTCTAGGCTCAAATAATGGCAAAGTGTCATGTAGTCAACGTTCACATAACACCACTAGAGAACAGACAACATACATCTCATCAAAATATTGAACAAATACCAAATTCACATGACTACTAATAGCAAGATTTCACCCATGTCCTCAGGAACAAACATAACTACTCACAAAGCATATTCATGTTCATAATCAGAGGGGTATTAATATGCATTAAGGATCTGAACATATGATCTTCCACCAAATAAACCAACTAGCATCAACTACAAGGAGTAATCAACAATACTAGCAACCCACAGGTACCAATCTGAGGTTTTGGTACAAAGATTGGATACAAGAGATGAACTAGGGCTTGAGAGGAGATGGTGCTGGTGAAGGTATTGACGGAGATTGACCCCCTCCTGATGAGAGGAGCGTTGGTGATGACGATGCTGATGATTTCCCCCTCCCGGAGGGAAGTTTCCTCGGCAGAACAGCTCCGCCGGTGCCCCAGATTGGTTCCGCCAAGGTTCCGCCTCGTGGCGGCGGAGTTTCATCCCGTAAGCTTGCTTATGATTTTTTAGGGTAAAAGACTTCATTAGCAGAAGATGGTCACCGGAGGGCCACCAGGGGGCCCACAAGGCAGCGGGGCACGCCCTATAAGGGTGGGCGCGCCCCCCACCCTCGTGGCCAGGGTGTGGGCCCCCTCTGGTACTTCTTTCGCTCAATAATTATCATTAATTCCATAAATGACTTTCATGGAGTTTCAGGACTTTTGGAGCTGTGTAGAATAGGTCTCCAATATTTGCTCCTTTTCCAGCCCAGAATCCCAGCTGTCGGCATTCTCCCTCTTTATGTAAACCATGTAAAATAAGAGAGAATAGCCATAAGTATTGTGACATAACATGTAATAGCAGCCCATAATGCAATAAATATCGATATAAAAGCATGATGCAAAATGGACGTATCAACTCCCCCAAGCTTAGACTTCGCTTGTCCTCAAGCGGAAGCCGAAATCGAAAAATATGTCCACATGTTTAGAGATAGAGGTGTCGATAAAAAATAAAATATGGACATGAGGGCATCATGATCATTCTTATAACAGCAACATATATAGATTTTGTCATATGATTTCTTATGCTCAAGTAACAATCTATTCACAATGTCAAGTATGAATCATAAACATCATTGGGAACTAACAAACTATAATCTCAGTCATTGAAGCAATTGCAATTTATCATAACATAGGAAAGAGTCAATATAAGAGCTTTTCAGCAAGTCCACATACTCAACTATCATTTAGTCTTCCACAATTGCTAACACTCACGCAATACTTATGGTTCTGGAGTTTTAATCGGACACAGAGAAAGATAGGGGCTTATTATGTTGCCTCCCAACATTTTACCTCAAGGGTAATGTCAACAATAATAGTTCATGCTAACTTACATCCAATTGGATATATATATCGGGATCTTTCCAACACGAGGTGCTTGCCAAAGGATAAAATGAAAAAGGGGAAAGGTGAAGATCACCTTGACTCTTGCATAATGTAAAAGACATAAAGTAAAAGATAGTCCCTTCACAGACGGAAGCAGAGGTTGTCATGTTCTTTTAGGGTTGGATGCACAAAATCTTAATGCAAAAGAACGTCACTTTATATTGCCACTTGTGATATGAACCTTTATTGTGCAGTCCGTCACTTTTATTACTTCCATATCACATGATCGTATAAAGCTTATTTTCTCGGCACTAATAAGTCATACGTATTTAAAAGCAATTTTTATTGCTTGCAACATGACAACTTACTTGAAGGATCTTACTCAATCCATAGGTAGGTATAGTGGACTCTCATGGCAAAACTGGGTTTAAGGATATTTGGAAGCAGAAGTAGTATTTCTACTTGGTGCAAGGAATTTGGCTAGCATGAGGGAGAAAGTCAAGCTCAACATGTTGGACGATCCATGACAATATACTTTAACTAAGATGTGAGAAAACATAACCCATTACATTGTCTTCCTTGTCCAACATCAACTCTTTAGCATGTCATACTTTAATGAGTGCTCACAATCATAAAAGATGTCCAAGATAGTATATTTATATGTGAAAACCTCTCTTTCTTTATTACTTCCTATTAATTGCAACGAAGACCAAAACTATGTTTGCCAACTCTCAACAACTTTTATGTATCATACTCTTTATGCATGAAGTCATTACTATCCATAAGATCAATATGAACTCTTTTATTTCTTTTTATTCTTTTCCTTTTTCTCAAGATCATAGGAAGATAGCAAAGCCCTTGACTCAATACTAATCTTTATTATATATAGCTCACAGACTCGATTACATAGGGGGATCACAAAGCAAAATTCAAAACTAATTCATACCAAAACTTTATTCTACTAGATCAAGATATTACCAAAAGGATCGAACTAAGAAAAACGGTAAAGGTAGGAGTGTGATGTTGATATGATACCAGGGCACCTCCCCCAAGCTTGGCAGTTGCCAAGGGGAGTGCCCATACCCATGTGATCATGTCCTCTTCTTCCTCAGTGGTCCAGCCACAATGATCCAAGTCCTCGTAGACCTTAGGGTCTGCAAGGTAATCAGCCACATAGCTTTCTCCCTCCGAATCCTGGGATGACATATTGCTCTAATCTGCGGCAGAAACAGCTCAAAACAAAGACAGAAGATATTTGCATGATACGGTGGTCAAAACCTTCGGGAGATTATATAATGAATTTTTACCGACCAAAAGAAGTATCATCCAAGAAAACGGAGTCCGGAGAGCACACGAGGTGCCCACGAGGCAGGGGGCGCGCCCAGTAAGGTAGGGCGTGCCCTCTGAAAGTGCGTTATATCGACTAGAGGGGGTGTGAATACGCGATTTTTATGAATTCTTCACTGAGGAATTTGCTGGTGAGGAAATTCCTTAGCGAAGAACTACTAGCAGCGGAACAAAAACTCAAAAGTAAGCATAACAGAAGACATACACAGTCATCATGATGAAATGAAGACAAACACAGAGTACAGAAAGCGTAAACACAGGATAGCACAAGATGAAGACAAACAGACTGAAGAAATTAAACTGAGGAAATTGAGAAAGTCTTCAGTCAGAGTCTTCAAACACAGATGTGAACAACTACTCAACACAGTAATGAGGAAATGGAAGAGTTGAGGAAATAGAACCAGTAGGGTTGGTGAAGACAATGATTTGGTAGACCATTTCCAACTGTTGTCTCAGTTGTACGTCTGGTTGGAGCGGCTGAGTATTTAAACTCGAGGACACACAGTCCCGGACACCCAGTCACTGAGCACGCAGCTCAGGACACCAATTCCTCACCGTATTCTCCTTGAACTAAGGTCACACAGACCTCGTCCAATCACTCGTGGTAAGTCTTCAGGCGACTTCCAAACCTTCACAGACTTTGGTCACTCGGCGATCCACAATTCCTCTTGGATGCTCTAGACCATGACGCCTAACCGTCTGGAAGAAGCACAGTCTTCAAAGGTAACAAGCGTCGGATCCACGCAGGATCAATCTCTTCAGTGATGCTCAATCACTTTGGGTTTGTGGGTGTTTGGGTTTGGATTTTCCTCACACGATGATTTTCACTCAAAGTCCTCGGAGGATGGGTTGCTCTCAAATGACAAGTGTCAGTTTCTCTCGGAGCAGCCAACCAGCTAGTGGTTGTAGGGGGCGGCTATTTATAGCCTAGGGAGCAGCCCGACATGATAAGACATAAATGGCCTTCAATGATATGACCGTTATGTGGATAAGATATTTTGAGACAGCTGGCGCATAGCACAGCAACGGTCGGAAATTTGACTCTCAAATTCCTCAGGGCTATCATGTTCCTCACTGTGTAGGTAATCCGCACTGGCGAATTCCTAAATCCTCAGTCAGAACAAATTCCTCAGCAACCAGAAGAACTTCGTCTCTGTCACTGAAGAAATTGACTGAACTGTATGAGATTTCCAATGGCTTCACTCGAAGGGATTGGTAGGTGTAGGATTTTGAGTTGAGCATCACATGGAAATTTTTCCTTAGTATTTCCTCGACCCCCTTTAACAGTACGGTGTTTCCTATGACTCAAGAAAGAGAAAAACAAAACTATGAAAACGAAAGTCTTCAAGCTTCATATTCCTCGCATGAATATCAAGTCTTCACGGACACACCAATTTCTTCACTTTCAAAGTCTTCATGAAAGTCTTCAGGAATACCAAAATCTTCAGTTGAAGATATTCATTTTTAGGGGTCGACTTTCTCTGTAAATATCAAACTCCTCATAGACTTATAGACCTATGTACACTCATAAACACATTAGTCCCCTAACCTATAGGTCTTAAATACACAAAAATCACTAAGGGGCACTAGATGCACTTACAATCTCCCCCTTTTTGGTGATTGATGACAATATAGGTTAAGTTTTCAACGGGGATAAACATATGAAGTGTAAGTACTGATATTGAGGAATTTGATTGCAAGATATAGAAGAACTCCCCCTGAAGATGTGCATAGCGAGGAATTTGCTTTTGAAGCAATGCACACTTGAAAAGTTGAATCATGGAGATCTCCCCCTATATCTTGTAATTCATACATGCCTTTGACATATAATATGAAGAATTTGATATGCATGATGAAATATGGTGCCCGAAGCGATTCAGCATGCGAGCAATAATATTAACGAGAAATAAGCATGAAAAAACAAAGCACAGTGCAGCAAAAGTATGAGAGCACCATCGGGTTTAAGATTACAACTCGATCCAATAAAAGTTTCAGAAGAGCGAGAGTTGTAACTTAACAAAAAAACGCTCATATAATAGAACCGCTTGAAGACTAACTCAGATTTCTCCCCCTTTGTCATCGAATGACCAAAAGGATTGAAACTGAGGACTAACGCCCCTAAAGAATATCAAGTTGATGGAGGGGCGCCAGTGTTGTCGAGGTTGGTTGTCGTAGTAGGGCCGGCCGCAGTGTCTTCCAAGTCTTCATTTTCATCAGTGGCGCGCGATGAAGAATAGGAGCTGGCTTCCAGGGAAGGAACCTTGACCTTCTTGAATTTCTTCGGTGGAGGTGCAGACCAGTCAGATTCTTTCTTGAGACCCATGCTCTTCAGATCATCAGCGCTGTAGATATGAGATAGAATAGCCCAGGTACGGTTGAAGATTTCATGGAGGTGGTATTGGTTTTTCCTCACTGCATTGTGGGTTGAGGTCATGTTGTGAAGAATTGAACCAAACTAACGCTTGACCCATTTATGATTGCGATCAACCTTCTGATGAAGACTGAGGAGTAACTCACGATCGGTCATCACCCTGGGAGCTATGGCTTGAGGAATTTGCTTGGCAGAGGTGTTGGCGGCAGAATCATGTGTGGCAGAGTCATCATTGGTGGAGTAAGATGCAGCCTTGCGAAATTGACCATCCAATGGACGAGTGCCTTCATCTATCACAACAGTTGCCTTGCCTTTGTCATCAGCTGAGGAATATGTCCTTTTGAGGACTTCAATTGGAGGCAAGAAACTGCCATGGTTCAGAGTATCAGCCTTATAATTGAGTGTAGACCTAGTCCTGATGAATTTCATAATCCATGGTGCATAAGGCTTCAGCTCAAATGGTGACATAGCAATATTGGCCAGAGTCCTCATGAAGAAATCATGGAAGTTAATGGGAACGCCATGAATGATATTGAAAAGCATATTCTTCATGATGCCAACGAATTCTTCATCATTTGAGTCGTGGCCTTTGATAGGACTCATTGTCTTCATCAGAATGCGATAGACAGTCCGTGGCACATACAGTAATTCCTTGACGAGGAATTTGGTTCGTGGGGCCTTCCCTGGCTTCAAAGGCTTCATCAGCACTTGCATGTAATGATTTGTAAGCTCAGGTTTATTGTAGATGCAACGAGCACCATCAAGGGGAGGACTGAGTGGGAGGACACGAAGCAATTCAGCTGCTAGTGCCTTGTAGTGAGTATTTTCAGACATCCAGTCCAACACCCAAGTGTTCACATCTTCAGAATTTCCGGTGATGTGCAGCGTTGCATAGAATTGAAGAATGAGTTCTTCATTCCAATCACAGATGTCAGTGCTGAAATTCAGTAATCCAGCATCGTGAAGAACACTAAGGACTGGCTCGAAGCACGGCAGAGATTCCATGTCCATGTGAGGAATGTGCGCATGCTCGAAGACTTTGTCTTTGTTTAATAGCACAGAGGAATAGAAATTTGCTTGACTAGCAATCCAGAAACGCCTCTTCCTTATGCAAGCAGAATCATATGGATTATAGTCAGTGAAGAACACATGCTCGTTGAAGAAATCATGTGACGCCCCCGATTCAATCATACACTAATCATGCACGCAAACGTGTACGATCAAGATCAGGGACTCACGGGAAGATATCACAACACAACTCTAAAACATAGATAAGTCATACAAGCATCATAATACAAGCCAGGGGCCTCGAGGGCTCGAATACAAGTGCTCGATCATAGACGAGTCAGCGGAAGCAACAATATCTGAGTACAGACATAAGTTAAACAAGTTTGCCTTAAGAAGGCTAGCACAAACTGGGATACAGATCGAAAGAGGCGCAGGCCTCCTGCCTGGGATCCTCCTAAACAACTCCAGGTCGTCATCAGCGGGCAGCACGTAGTAGTAGTCACCTCCAGTGTAGTAGGGGTCGTCGTCGACGGTGGCGTCTGGCTCCTGGACTCCAGCATCTGGTTGCGACAACCAGAAAGAAAGGAAAGGGGAAAAAGGGGGGAGAAAGCAACCGTGAGTACTCATCCAAAGTACTCGCAAGCAAGGAACTACACTACATATGCATGGGTATATGTGTAAGGAGGCCATATTAGTGGACTGAACTGCAGAATGCCAGAATAAGAGGGGGATAACTAATCCTGTCGAAGACTACGCTTCTCGCAGCCACCGTCTTGCATCAAGTAGAAGAGAGTAGATTGAAGTCTTCCAAGTAGCATCTCCAAGTAGCATCTCCAAATAGCATCTCATAGCATAATCCTACCCGGCGATCCCCTCCTCATATCCCTGAGGTAGAGCGACCACCGGTTGTATCTGGCACTTAGAAGGGTGTGTTTTATTAAGTATCCGGTTCTAGTTGTCATAAGGTCAAGGTACAACTCCAAGTCGTCCTGTTACCGAAGATCACGGCTATTCGAATAGATTAACTTCCCTGCAGGGGTGCACCACATTCCCCAACACGCTTGATCCCATTTGGCCGGACACACTTTCCTGGGTCATGCCCGGCCGCGGAAGATCAACACATCGCAGCCCCACCTAGACAAAATAGAGAGGCCAGCACGCCGGTCTAAACCTAAGCGCACAGGGGTTTGGGCCCATCGCCCATAGCACACCTGCACGTTGCGTGGGCGGCCGGAAGCAGAACTAGCCCCCTTAATACAAGAGCAGGCTTACGTTCCAATCCGGCGCGCGCCGCTCCGTCGCTGACGTCTGAAGTGCTTCGGCTGATACCACGACGCCGGGATACCCATAACTACTCCCGCGTAGATGGTTAGTGTGTATAAGCTCGTAGCCAACTCAGATCAAATACCAAGATCTCGTTAAGCGTGTTAAGTATCCGCGAACGCTGAACAGGGCCAGGCCCACCTGTCTCCTAGGTGGTCTCAACCTGCCCTGTCGCTCCGCCACAAAGTAACAGTCGGGGGCCATCGGGAACCCAGGCCCACCTCTACCGGGATGGAGCCACCTGCCCCTTCAGCCCCCATCTCCGAACAGTATCACAGGTAATGTAAGTGTGTAAAGTATATAGTATGTGCCCGTGATCACCTCCCGAAGTGATCACGGCCCAGTAGTATAGCATGGCAGACGGACAAGAGTGTAGGGTCACTAATGGAACACTAGCATCCTATACTAAGCATTTAGGATTGCGGGTAAGGTATCAATGACTGTAGCAACAATGATAGGCTATGCATCAGAATAGGATTAACGGAAAGCAGTAACATGCTACACTACTCTAATGCAAGCAGTATAGAGGAGAATAGGCGATATCTGGTGATCAAGGGGGGGGCTTGCCTGGTTGCTCTGGCAAGAGAGAGGGGTCGTCAACTCCGTAGTCGAACTGGTCAGCAGCAGCGTCGGTCTCGTAGTCTACCGGAGAGAAGAGGGGGAAGAAATAATGAATACAGAGCAAACAAAGCATCACAAAATATAACAAGGCAATACGCGGTGTTCGGTGTGCCCTAACGCGGTAGTAGGTGATACCGGTGAAGGGGGGAAAACATCCGGGAAAGTATTCCCGGGGTTCCGTGTTTTCGGGCAGAGGAGCCGAAGGGGGAAAGTTGCGAGTTCGATAGGTTAGGGGGGTGTGGCGGACGAACGGGTTGCGTATCCAGAATCGTCTCGTCGTTCTGAGCAACTTTCATGTTGAAATTATTTTAATCCGAGTTACGGATTAAAAGATATGATTTACTAAAGTTTTCTTAATTTCTGGGATTTAATTAATTAATTAATTAATTCGAAAAAAATGGATCTATGACGTCAGCATGATGTCATGCTGACGTCAGCAGTCAGCAGGGTTGACTTGGTCAACTTGACATGTGGGTCCCGTGGGACCCACCTGTCATACTCTGTTTAGGTAACTAGGGTTTAGGCTAAACTAATTACTGTTTAGTTAGACTAACAGGTTAATTAGATTAATTAAGTAGGATTAATTAACTTAATTAATTTAGTTAATTAATTAATTAATTATTATTTTTTTAATTCTTTTTTTTTATTCTTTTTCTTTTTAACAGGGGCATGGGGGGCCACTGGGCAGTGGCCCAAGGGCCAAACCGGGTGCGGGCGTGCGGGTACCGGGCACAGGAGCTCGCGGGTGCGAGCGTTCATGCCCGAGGCCACATCCAGGCGCGGCAGGGAGAAGGCCCCTGGGGCGCGGCGAGGTCGCCGGCGACGGGGAAGCCGGCGAGCGCTTGCGGGGTGGCAGACGACGCGGGGGCGAGGTGCGAGCGGGTGCGGCCTCGAGCGAGCGTGCGGGACGCGTAGGCCCGACGAGCAGGGGCTGCCGGGGGTGAGGTGAGGGTGGTCGGGCGCGGTCAGCAGTTGCAGAGGACGCGTGCGCGTCGCGACATCGAGCGAGGTGAGGCGTGTACGGGC
>NC_041389.1:240548178-240556251 GCF_002162155.2 Triticum dicoccoides
GCGGGGAGGAGGCAGTCCAGTGGGGGAGCTCCGGGCGGGGTCCCACGGCGGCGGCGCGAGCTCTAGGCAGCGTCCGCGAGGCGACGAGGCGATGGGGTCGGGGCACCATTTTCGGGGGCGAGCGCCCCCGATCCAGATCCACGCGGGGGAAGGGGAAAGAGATCGGGGGGATCGTGGGGGGGAATGTGGGGTGCAGCTAGGGTTTCGATCGGGTGGACCGTGGGTTTAATGGGGGAGTGGGTGGCCGGTTGGGCCGGCCAGGCGGCCTAGTGGCTAGCTGGGCCACGGTCCAGCAGGGAGGGGTTCCCTCACTTTCCCCTTTTTTGTATTGTTTTGTTTTCTGTTTTTATTATTTTATTTCTTTACTGTTTTATTTTAGTTGCACTTTATTTTTGGTTTAGTAAAATATGAAAATAGCCCCAAAAATAGTGTGTCAAAATAATCCACTGTTCTAAGAAGTTTTACCTCAGAATAAAAATAGTTTAGTATTTGGTAAAATATATTAGGAGTATAACTAATTGTTTTGATGTTGTTTTAATCACTTTAGTGTATTTAAATATCTTATAAAGATGTTGTTTCTCCACCAATAATATCCATGATTTATTTGTCACATTAAGAACATTTTAGTTTTGACCTTTGAAAACTTTAGTTGTTTGACTTGATTTTAAATTTGAATTTGAATCATTTTTGAACCATCGCGAGATTAACAACAGTAACCGAGGTTACATGGCATCATTAGCGTGGAATTATTGTAGCCTAAATATCCGGGCGTCACAATTCTCCTCCACTACAAGAAATCTCGTCCCGAGATTTAAGCGGTGGAGTAAGGGGGGGAAAGGTGTTGGTAGCGAAAAACCTAACGAGTCTTCTCGGTCTTGGCTGCCCTTTCGAAGAGGTTGATCCTTTTCGTTGATGTATTCATTTTTCTGCTTTACATAATCATGATGAAGTGGCCATCCTTTCTTCGGGATCTTTATCGTACTTACGGAAAAGAATAAGGGGTGGGCATTCCGGGAGAAACGGACCTCTGCAAGGTCGACTATCTGGTCGATAACATCGAGGAAGATGGCGGAACTAACTCTCGAATTTAAACTTAAGAAAATATCAAGAGAAAAGTAAGGAGGTATCATGTGAAGTTTCGAGCGGGCAGGCAATCGTTTGATGCCTGAAATAGGGCGTGGAAGGGGTTCAAAGCAATAGGTATAAGTATTGTGTCCGATACCATAATTGATGATCTCTCAGAAGGTGGCTCGTGAATCACATACGAGGCCAAGTACGAGGAACAACCTTAAAACAGGGGGTGTATAGGAGAGTCAGGTTTCGATCCTGTGGAACTGTGGGTTATGGGCCCACCATGTGGGTTTTTTTCTATAGGAGCAGTGACATCTTGCACGGTCATGATAGTAAGGCATGTCAGAGAGTACCATGTTAGTTATGTCAGCAACAACGTTGGTACCAAGGGCGAGGGACGAAGAGAACCATTTTCCTGCTCGTTGAATGAGGCGGACCAGTAGGCAAAGTTCTCGTCCATCGGTGGTTACCGGAATGTCATCAACAAAAGTAACAGGGTCACACCAGACAGGAAGGTACACCGAGGTGTTTACCTAAGCAGGGGATTACCACTGCTCGATTAAGTAGTTTACAAGAAAGTTTGAACAAAACAACGGGAAGGAAAATGTGCTTAAACACGTATATCAGGGGTATATCCTTCCCAAGGACAAGCAGAGCATGATATCCATGACAGGATATTATGTAGAAAACTCCTTAGGTAGGGGAACGAAATTTCATGACATTACCCATACAACGGTGCTTGGATAATTGAGCAAGAAACATTTAGCATTGGGCTTCAAATGTTCTTATTGAAAATCGGAGTACCACAGGCATGCTTCGAGATAGCATTGACATGGTCATTAGGTGAAGATCAGACTTTGGAAACACAAAGGATCCATCAGGAACAAGTTATAGAATAAGTCTTACAATTTCCTCACGGAAGAATGACTAACACTGCTAAAAGGAAGAACTATAACAATAGGCCCTCCGGGCAGGTGTGTTAGGATGACATCACCTTATCGGGTTAAAGACCAATGAATATGTTCAAACCATCACATCTGACCAAGGTTCAGGTATGATTGGTGTTAGGATACCTCGGGCTCAGGATGCCTGAGAAGAAAGGTGCAACATAAATTGATGGGATAACACTGTAAGATTCTCGGGAAATGAACCATGAAGTGATTTCCGTTAACAAGAGTTCATCATTATCCCAAGGAGAGGACAAGGAGGTGGATGATGAACCCAACGACAATTCTTCGAGATTTCCAAAAGATGGATTTCCACAATTAAGTGAACAAGGAGATAACATTTGTCAGATCAAATGATATAAGGAAGTAAGCTCGAGGAAAACATACACAATTAAACATTGGTTGAAAGGTGCACCCGAAATATGGGTTGGGTTGCACGACCAATGTCAGAATGGTGATTCAATAATCAACAGTCTAAGAATGAACGACCGACCATTAACTTCAAAGCAATAGGGTTGCTAGAAGTTTTGGGATTACACATCACAGTCTATTTGTCGGTGTTTAGAAATAACATGGTGACCAGGAAAAGAATGGTGATGGTGATAAGTATCACTTGTATCAAGAATTCTCCAGAGGTGGTGAAATTCTCACAACATTGAGGACATAAGAGATGTTAATGTTCCAAGGTAAAGAAGAACATTTACTGGATAACAAGGAACTCAAGGTATAACACCAAACACGAACAAGCTTGTGTTGGTGGGAAGGCAATAAAGTGGTCAATGATAACACAAATCATCAAGGGCAAGGATGGTATTTGTCATCATGAACTCAATTGATATCCTGGAAGAGCTCAGAACGGTCATGATGATCACGACACATTTGTCGAGAGATTCCATGAAGACGTAATCAATCAGTGACGACATTAAGTCAAAGGAATGAGGTAGCGGAAGGTTATTGGAACCATGGGTAGGACACAAACTTGAAATCAGGATTGTTGTTCAAGGCGAACGGTATGACAAGGAAGATCGATTGTAAGATTAGCTCACCGTCGAAATTTGTTCTCCGAGAAGAAGGACCAGGTAGCACAGTTAAGATCAGCACGATACTGCTAGAGCCGAGCAGGCTAGGAATGACAGATCGAGTACAAACTCGTAAGCAAAGAAGAATACTAAGAGCTGTTTAGTCGTGGTGTGGACTCGATTCAGTTATCGGTGTCCTTGAGGGTTTAATAACTCAGAGCCCGCGAAAAATTGGAATCAATGAGAATGTAGCACTTGATGAAGAACTCGTAAGAAGTTATGCAGTTCCGTGATAATCTTGAGATACCAGGGGGATAATACTCGACGATAGATCAAAGTAGAGGTTGGACTGGGGTATTGCTCTACAGAAGACAAGTGCTTAAACCTGCACGAGAAATGTAATTTAAAGGAGAACATGGTCGGAACCACGATTGCAAAAGGCCAGATCCCAGATATAAGATGAACTTATACCAAAGGAATAATTAATTTAAGAGAAGCTTTAATGATAAGATCTACATCGAGTCCATGGGCATGAACGCAAGGTTCAAGGTCGACTCCCACTTCTCCAATGCATACCTTTTCATTCACTTCTCATTTTCGACGAAGTCGTAGTGTTGAAATTTTATCTGGTAATCACCCGAAGAATATAACTCGTGAAAACTCTCGGGTTTGCACAGTCTAGGGAAGGCCTTGGTCCAACCCATCGGGTATCTTAGGAACATATACTACAAAGTTCAGAAGTAAATAACTCAAGCTCGAAAGCAGAGCAAGGTTGAGAAAGTAGAGGATACAATTTACCAAAGGCATTATGTATCCGAGGGAAGGCTCACAAAGTTATTGAATATGAAGGGCGATGTCGGATAAAATCCATTAAAGGATCTGGGGTGAGTATCGGCACACAACCAGAGGAAGAAGCAAGGCAAAGACATTGGATTGTAGAAACAACTGAATAACTTAGAGCTCAATTGCTAAGGCATTATGATTTACAAAGCGAAGGATCAAAAGCAGACGCTCTGATCAAGGATGGATAAGTTCAATAGACTTAGGGGCACAATCGACAGCAATTGATTGGTTGAGAACCAGCTCATGTTCAAAAATGACGTCTGAGCCGGAAGGAGGAATTCTAGGATCTGTTTGAGGATTGCGAGCATTCGCAACAAATCGAATCAACGGACTCAAATGATAATGACAATGGATGTCAACCAGATTACTAGACTTATGGGATTAACCATAATGCAAGTAATCAAGAATTTCAAGAGCAATAGGATGCTCAGGATTTTCGGAAGATCCAATGGTATTTCGAGGATTCGTGACATACATGCATCAACTGGGGATGAGTGGATACTTGGTAAGTGCGAGAAATTATCCGTAGTGGTATTCAGGCGACAAGGAACTGCAAGGCAGTAGGCACAAAAGGATTCTCGGAACATTAGAGAGAATTTCGGGGTATCTTGTAATAACAAGATCAATGGGGGATGATCGTAAGAATGGCAAGTGTAAGTAGTTATCCATACGGATTTATCGGTGGTCAGGAATAGCCAAAGTGATGGGCACAAGTCTCGAGAGAACATCAGAGAGTATCTTCGGAATCTTCTGATGTAGCCGGTGATCATCCGGACTAAAGGACCCCTCCGGTAGAAAGTATTTTCGAGAACCTAAAAGTTAGAATTTAGTAAAAATCGTTTAACCCGAATAGAAGAGAGTTCAGAATCCCAGAGTAAAGGTCGAGGAGTAAAAGATCCTAATACCACCCAATGGCGACGTGGGCCCGTAAGGCACACAGCCAAGTTAGTAAAAGTTTTTGCAATGTCTAGACTCGACTTCGGCCAAGGAGTGTGGAAGGGGGATTCCTACAGGCAGTCGGCTCTGATACCAACTTGTGACGCCCCCGATTCAATCGTACACTAATAATGCACGCAAACGTGTACGATCAAGATCAGGGACTCACGGGAAGATATCACAACACAACTCTAAAACATAAATAAGTCATACAAGCATCATAATACAAGCCAGGGGCCTCGAGGGCTCGAATACAAGTGCTCGATCATAGACGAGTCAGCGGAAGCAACAATATCTGAGTACAGACATAAGTTAAACAAGTTTGCCTTAAGAAGGCTAGCACAAACTAGGATACAGATCGAAAGAGGCGCAGGCCTCCTGCCTGGGATCCTCCTAAACTACTCCAGGTCGTCATCAGCGGGCAGCACATAGTAGTAGTCACCTCCAGTGTAGTAGGGGTCGTCGTCGACGGTGGCGTTTGGCTCCTGGACTCCAGCATCTGGTTGCGACAACCAGAAAGAAAGGAAAGGGGAAAAAGGGGGGAGAAAGCAACCGTGAGTACTCATCCAAAGTACTCGCAAGCAAGGAACTCCACTACATATGCATGGGTATATGTGTAAGGAGGCCATATCAGTGGACTGAACTGCAGAATGCCAGAATAAGAGGGGGATAACTAATCCTGTCGAAGACTACGCTTCTCGCAGCCACCGTCTTGCATCAAGTAGAAGAGAGTAGATTGAAGTCCTCCAAGTAGCATCTCCAAGTAGCATCTCCAAATAGCATCTCATAGCATAATCCTACCCGGCGATCCCCTCCTCATATCCCTGAGGTAGAGCGACCACCGGTTGTATCTGGCACTTAGAAGGGTGTGTTTTATTAAGTATCCGGTTCTAGTTGTCATAAGGTCAAGGTACAACTCCAAGTCGTCCTGTTACCGAAGATCACGGCTATTCGAATAGATTAACTTCCCTGCAGGGGTGCACCACATTCCCCAACACGCTTGATCCCATTTGGCCGGACACACTTTCTTGGGTCATGCCCGGCCGCGGAAGATCAACACGTCGCAGTCCCACCTAGACAAAACAGAGAGGCCAGCACGCCGGTCTAAACCTAAGCGCCCAGGGGTCTGGGCCCATCGCCCATAGCACACCTGCACGTTACGTGGGCGGCCGGAAGCAGAACTAGCCCCCTTAATACAAGAGCAGGCTTACGTTCCAATCCGGCGCGCGCCGCTCCGTCGCTGACGTCTGAAGTGCTTCGGCTGATACCACGACGCCGGGATACCCATAACTACTCCCGCGTAGATGGTTAGTGCGTATAAGCTCGTAGCCAACTCAGATCAAATACCAAGATCTCGTTAAGCGTGTTAAGTATCCGCGAACGCCGAACAGGGCCAGGCCCACCTGTCTCCTAGGTGGTCTCAACCTGCCCTGTCGCTCCGCCACAAAGTAACAGTTGGGGGCCGTCGGGAACCCAGGCCCACCTCTACCGGGATGGAACCACCTGCCCCTTCAGCCCCCATCTCCGAACAGTATCACATGTAATGTAACTGTGTAAAGTATATAGTATGTGCCCGTGATCACCTCCCGAAGTGATCACGGCCCAGTAGTATAGCATGGCAGACGGACAAGAGTGTAGGGTCACTAATGGAACACTAGCATCCTATACTAAGCATTTAGGATTGCGGGTAAGGTATCAATGACTGTAGCAACAATGACAGGCTATGCATCAGAATAGGATTAACGGAAAGCAGTAACATGCTACACTACTCTAATGCAAGCAGTATAGAGGAGAATAGGCGATATCGGGCGATCAAGGGGGGGGGGGCTTGCCTGGTTGCTCTGGCAAGAGAGAGGGGTCGTCAACTCCTTAGTCGAACTGGTCAGCAGCAGCGTCGGTCTCCTAGTCTACCGGAGAGAAGAGGGGGAAGAAATAATGAATACAGAGCAAACAAAGCATCACAAAATATAACAAGGCAATACGCGGTGTTCGGTGTGCCCTAACGCGGTAGTAGGTGATACCGGTGAAGGGGGGAAAACATCCGGGAAAGTATTCCCGGGGTTCCGTGTTTTCGGGCAGAGGAGCCGAAGGGGGAAAGTTGCGAGTTCGATAGGTTAGGGGGGTGTGGCGGACGAACGGGTTGCGTATCCGGAATCGTCTCGTCGTTCTGAGCAACTTTCATGTTGAAATTATTTTAATCCGAGATACGGATTAAAAGATATGATTTACTAAAGTTTTATTAATTTCTGGGATTTAATTAATTAATTAATTAATTCGAAAAAATGGATCTATGACGTCAGCATGATGTCATGCTGACGTCAGCAGTCAGCAGGGTTGACTTGGTCAACCTGACATGTGGGTCCCGTGGGACCCACCTGTCATACTCTGTTTAGGTAACTAGGGTTTAGGCTAAACTAATTATTGTTTAGTTAGACTAACAGGTTAATTAGATTAATTAAGTAGGATTAATTAACTTAATTAATTTAGTTAATTAATTAATTAATTATTATTTTTTTAATTCTTTTCTTTTTTTTATTCTTTTTCTTTTTAACAGGGGCATGGGGGGCCACTGGGCAGTGGCCCAAGGGCCAAACCGGGTGCGGGCGTGCGGGTACCGGGCACAGGGGCTCGCGGGTGCGAGCGTTCATGCCCGAGGCCACATCCAGGCGCGGCAGGGAGAAGGCCCCTGGGGCGCGGCGAGGTCGCCGGCGACGGGGAAGCCGGCGAGCGCTTGCGGGGTGGCAGACGACGCGGGGGCGAGGTGCGAGCGGGTGCGGCCTCGCGCGAGCGTGCGGGACGCGTAGGCGCGACGAGCAGGGGCTGCCGGGGGTGAGGTGAGGGTGGTCGGGCGCGGTCAGCAGTTGCGGAGGACGCGTGCGCATCGTGACATCGAGCGAGGTGAGGCGTGTACGGGCAGAGGCGGCATCGCCGGCGCGACGCACGGGCAGGCAGGGGGAGGCCAGTGTGCGCAGGCGATGATGGAGATGGGCGCGGTGACGGTCGCGAGGTGCGACCGCGCGCGCGGCGGTGCTGTGTAGTAGCAGCAGCAGGTCGTGGGCGAGCGTGGCGCGCGGGAGACGGGCGCCTGGGCGCGGCCATGTGCGGGCGCAGTAGCGCCGGAGAGCCGACGGACGGGCGCGCACGAGGCCACGCGCGGGGCGAGGAGGGAGCGGCGCGGGGAGGTCGGGCGCGATGTGGGGACAGGGGAAGGAGAGGAGGGGCGCGAAGGCCGTGGCTTCACCGGGATTCGTAGGGAC
>NC_041389.1:240556736-240591652 GCF_002162155.2 Triticum dicoccoides
CGGTCCAGCAGGGAGGGGTTCCCTCACTTTCCCCTTTTTTGTATTGTTTTGTTTTCTGTTTTTATTATTTTATTTCTTTACTGTTTTATTTTAGTTGCACTTTATTTTTGGTTTAGTAAAATATGAAAATAGCCCCAAAAATAGTGTGTCAAAATAATCCACTGTTCTAAGAAGTTTTACCTCAGAATAAAAATAGTTTAGTATTTGGTAAAATATATTAGGAGTATAACTAATTGTTTTGATGTTGTTTTAATCACTTTAGTGTATTTAAATATCTTATAAAGATGTTGTTTCTCCACCAATAATATCCATGATTTATTTGTCACATTAAGAACATTTTAGTTTTGACCTTTGAAAACTTTAGTTGTTTGACTTGATTTTAAATTTGAATTTGAATCATTTTTGAACCATCACGAGATTAACAACAGTAACCGAGGTTACATGGCATCATTAGCGTGGAATTACTGTAGCCTAAATATCCGGGCGTCACAAATCAGCAGCCTTGAACTTTTGCTTCTTTGAGAATGGATCCTTTGGCTTGGGCACTGGAGTGTCAGTGAGTTGCATCACAACCTCAGGAATCACAATCTCAGGTTCTTCAGGCTGAGGAATTTCTGGTTCCTCTTCAGTGGCAGGTTGCATGTTCAAGTTATCAGCAGCAGCAGTTTCTTCAGCACTAGTGGCTGGAATTTCTTCATGCACTGATGAGATGGGATGAGTTTCTTCAGAGCCCATTTGAACAGTTGGTGCAGGGGACTGAGGTATTTGTTGTAGTGGGGTGAAGTGTGGGGAATTGGGATGCTGACTTTCCCAAAAGTCATCATTCATCACAGGGTGGTGCATCCAATGTCCACGTCTTCATCTTCAAGTTCTTCAACGCCAGCCTCTTTAGCTGTGAACTGAGGCATGGGCGAGGAAGCAGCAGGAGTTGAAGGGATCGCATCCACTTCAATTCTTCATCAATCCGCTCTAACGAAGCAGCAGAATGATGTTCTTCATCAGATCCACTAGGGATCACATATTCTTCACCATAAGGAACAAGCTCCTTTGATGTCATGGTGGAAATCGGAACAACATCAATAGGGTTCTCAAAAGAGCTGGTCATAGTCTTCATTTTCTTCGGAGCTGAAGAATCTGAAGCAGATGATGCTTTCCTTTTCTTCAGTGCAGCTTTCTCTGCAGCCTTGGTCTTCCTCACATCTGATGCAGATGGAAGGGTAGGAGTTGGTGTAGGCACAGGAGGAGCTGAGGAATCTGGTTGAATTTCCTCAGGCGCAACTGATGTAGTTGCCCTGACTTCTTCAGTTTCTTCAGGTGCACCACTAGTGGATGCCCTGGCAGTTTCTTCAGCACCTGGAATGGAGTCATCAGCTCTGGAACTAGCATTTTCTTCAGCAGGCTGAAAATCATCAGCGGTGCTGGCATGTTCTTCAGTTTGTTGAGCAGAGGCTGTAGCATGAGGACTTTCTTGTTGCGATGGGGCTGCAACATTGGTGAACATCTCAGTCAGTTTAACAAACCTGACTTTAGCTCCTTGCCAATTAGCATAATAGGAATTGAAGTTATCGCTGAGGGTTTTGATATCAGACTGGATCTTGAGGAGTTCATCAGGTGTCATTTTGACAACATTGTTCTTCAGGAACTTCTCTTTCCTGAACTGAGCCTTCTTGATCTGCCTGGCCTTCTCAAATTTCCATTTTTCTTCATTGATGAAGTGGGTCAACACGTGACTTTGGCCAGGTGTTAGATGAAAATCAAGCATAGGAGTGTTTGGGTCCTTGTGCGAGAGATCAATGTAGTCGAGGATCACTTTAGGATCCAAAAGTAGTGGCACATTTGTGCCTTTGGCTCTAGCGGCCCTTTCCTGCCTGTCTCTGATGATATCTGCAAGTTCTTCATCATCAGCTTCATCGTCAGATGGCACATGGAAGGCAACTTGTTTCTTCTTCGGACTAGGCCGAGGACCTCGTCCAGCAGTGGCCTTTGTCTTCAACAGAGTGGGCCTGATGAAAAATTTGGTGCAGCTGAGGAACTTGCTAAGACACCAGAGGCAATGGAGATGCCTGTATTCCTTTGGCATGTGGCCAGGTGAACAGGTGTTGAGGACTTTTCCGGAGCAACTGAGGACTTTGGAGGAGCTGGTGCAGCGTGAGGAATTGGCCGTGAGGGCTTTGAAGAAATTGGCCGTGAGGGCTTTGAAGATTCTCGCCGTGAGGGCATTGCTGAGGAACTTGGCCGTGAGGGCACAGTTGTGGAAGCACTTGGCTTGTGAGCGGGCTTCTTTGCCATTGATTTCCTAGGCTTGTCAGAGGCCTTTGTGGCAGCAGCAGCAGCAGAGCCTTCATTAAATTTCCTCACTGCTTCTTTGGCTTGTCTAGTCAACTTGGCTTGATGCCTGGCCCATTCTTCAGGAAAATCCTCACCACGCTTGATGCTGGTGGGATCAGCTTCTTGACCAGGTGCCAATGAAGCTCTTGGGCATGGAGGATTTAGAGCGAATTTCTTCATATACTTTGGAGTAACATATCTGTACTCCCTCCATTCTCTTGCCCATCTCCTTTCAATCCTCTGTATGCGCACCTTGCGCTGATTTTTGTTCTCTTTGCCGAACTTGGCCTCATCAGGTGTGCAATAGTCCTTATAAATGTCATCAGGGATCTCAAAAGCAGTCATGACCTCAGGCTTCTTTCCTCCTTTCTGTGGTTTCTTACCTTCAGCCATATTCTTCAGATGAGGAATTTGAACAATTGAACACTCTGAAGAAGTATGCAACTTTTCTTCAAGGAACGCTGCAAATGAGTTAAGTTGATGAGAACCTAGTGATTCAGCAGTGGACATGAGTACCTATGAACAGAGTATAGTTGCAAGGAATTTGAAGAGGTCATATGCGTTCTCAGAAGGTTTTCAAAATGAACAAGTTTGAGGAATTTGACCAGATGAGTCTTGAAGAATTTCACTAAGCGTACTTTGTCTTAGGTTCCAGAGTTGTATAGATCGACGATCCACACAACTGAGGAATCTTGAAGAAAATGATGCTTAGGGAAACGAATCAAGAACAGATGACTAGTGATGTATTTTGTGTGTGAGGATTTAAAGAATAAAAACACCTTTGAAGATTTTGTGGAGAAAATCGAATCAAAGAGGGCAGTAAAAGTAACTTTTAATTACCCTGATTGAAGAACACGATGAACTTAAAGGAGTAGATTTGAAGCTCGTCGGTTCAGATCTTCCACGCCCTAACTTGGCGGAGGAAGACAGCTACGGCGGCAGCGGAGTGAAGATTTCCGCGGCCGGCATGAGTACGACGGCGACGAGGTCGAGGCAGTGAAGCTCTTCCTCACCGGCGACGATGGAGTAGCGGCGGCGCTAGGGTTTGAGAAGCTCGAGCGAGAGAGAGAGAGAGAGCGGTCGAGCGGAGTAAAGGAAGTGAGGAAGGGTGAGGGGGTATAGTCGCAGTGAAAAACTGTTCGCCCGAAGATTTAGGACGAACGTGGCCCTGGCCCTTCTCATTCGCTTGACATGTGTCACCCATGTACTGAATAGTGTAGATCGTGTTAGATCGTGGGTGAATAGATAAGTCTATCGTGGGAAACAGGACGGTTTGAGTGGCAAAACCGAAAAATTGGATAAGATAGGTTTTAAAGTTTCGTTCACAATTTTTTCAGCTGACAAGGACACAGTGAAGATTTTGAACGGGTTTCAAATAGAACGCACATGAAGAATTTGTGAATAGATTTGGTTGAGTATAGCATAGAGGGGGAAGGGTCCGATCACATTCACTTAGCAGAAAATGCAACTTGAAGAAATAGCCATAAGTGAATGTTGTAGAGGACATAAACACATATATATGTATATAGCCAATGAAGAAAGACGACGGAAACAGTGAAGATTTTGCAAAGTTGAAGAATTTGAAAAACTGAGGAATAACTCAAATTGAAGATTTTCAGCTTTGGTGGTGGCGTGACCCACCGTATAAGAATGATGATTTCAGATACCGCGTATAATTGTCGTAGGGTTCTGAGAATCAAATTCTTCATTAATTTCTTCACACTTAGAGTGTTATTCTTCATTGATTGAAGAAAAACATTTCTTCATGTGTTGCACATGTAAGTCATCAATTTTGCGTAAGTGTTAGGATGTGTGTCCTTTTCAAAGAACATTCGAAGATTCTAAGATATTTAGCTCACACCGCAACTTGCTAAATCTCTTCTCATCCAAGGGCTTTGTGAAGATATCGGCTAGCTGTTCTTCAGTCTTCACATGTTCAATAGCAATGTCACCCTTCAACACATGATCACGAAGAAAATGATGACGAATCTGAATGTGCTTTGTCTTCGAGTGCTGAACTGGGTTATGAGCAATCTTGATGGCACACTCATTGTCACAGTAGAGAAGCACATTCTTCATGTTGATGCCGTAGTCCTTGAGAGTTTGCTTCATCCACAACAATTGAGCACAGCAAGAACCAGCAGCAATATACTCAGCTTCAGCAGTAGACAGTGATACACAGTTCTGTTTCTTCGAGGACCAACAGACCAGAGATCGTCCGAGGAAGTGACAAGTACCAGATGTTGACTTGTGGTCCACACGATCACCAGCATAGTCAGAGTCAGAATATCCAATGAGATCAAAGGTAGAGCCCTTGGGGTACCATAGTCCTAGTGTTGGTGTGTGAGCTAGATATCGAAGAATATGCTTCACAGCCTTATGGTGTGATTCCTTCGGTGTTGCTTGAAATCAGGCACACATGCAAACACAAAGCATTATATCTGGCCTAGATGCACATAAGTACAATAAAGAACCAATCATGGAGCGGTATACCTTGTGATCAAAGTCAATACCATTTTCATCAGTGCATAGATGGCCATTTGTGGGCATAGGAATTTTGACTCATTTGCAATCTTGCATGCTGAATTTCCTCAGTACATCCTTGAGGTATTTCTCCTGAGATATGAATATGCCATTGTGTTGTTGACGAATTTGAAGACCTAAGAAGAATTTCAACTCTCCCATCATTGACATTTGATATTCTTCACTCATCATATAGGCAAATTCATCACATGCCCGAGGCGCCTGCTTGAGGCCATAGAGGACCTTGTTGAGTCTGAAGACTTTGTCAGGATTCTTAGAATCTTCAAAACCTGTGTGTAGCCTTGAGCTACAAGTCGTGCCTTATTCCTCACCACAAGGCCATTTTCATCTTGCTTGTTGCGGTAGATCCACTTTGTGCCGATGATATTATGCTTGCGAGGATCTGGACGTTTGACCAGTTCACAGACATTATTGAGCTCGAACTGATGTAATTCTTCTTGCATAGCCTGAATCCACTCAGGCTCCAGAAATGCTTCATCTACCTTAGTGGGCTCTGTGATACAGACAAAAGCATAGTGCCCACAAAAGTTAGATAAATGTGAAGCTTTTGAGCGTGTGAGAGGACCTCGTGCTTCAATGTCATCGATGATCTTTTCAACTTGCACTTCTTTTGCAACGCGAGGATGAGCTGGTTGACGTCGAGGAATTTGATCAGCATTTTCTTCAGCACCATTTTCTTCAGCATTTTCCTCAAGCACATCAGCTGGACGGTCTTCGCATTCAGGAATGAATTCTTCAGTAGATTCTTCGGTAGGAATAACATCCTCAGTAGCCTTGAACTTGATAGAATCTTCAGGTGCTGGTTCATCTATCATAGAAGGTAGGTGCTCTCTTTGCGAGCCATTAGTTTCATCGAACTGCACATCTACAGTTTGAACAATCTTGTGAAGGGCGATGTTGAAGACTCTGTAGGTGTGCGAGTCCTTTCCGTAACCAAGCATAAAACCTTCATGTGCTTTCGGTGAAAATTTAGCATTGTGATGAGGATCTCTAATCCAACATTTAGCACCGAAGACTTTGAAATAACTCACATTTGGTTTCTTGTCAGCGAGGAGTTCATAGGCAGTCTTCTTGAAGAATTTGTGAAGATATACTCCGTTGATGATGTGGCACGCGGTATCAATTGCATCAATCCGAAACCGATGAGGTGTTTTGTATTCATCAAGCATAGTGCGAGCCATCTCAACAAGAGTTCTGTTCTTTCGCTCCACGACGCCATTTTGCTGAGGAGTATAAGGAGCAGATAATTCATGAGTAATACCAAGTTCATCAAGATAGCCATCAAGACCGGAATTCTTGAACTCAGTTCCATTGTCACTCCTGATGTGCTTGATCTTCACACCAAAGTTGGTTGAAGCCCTCGAGGAAAATCGTTTGAAGACTTCCTGCACTTCATGTTTGTAAGTAACAATGTGTACCCATGTGTAACGAGAGTAATCAGGAACAATAACAAAGCCATATAGAGATGCATCATTAGTCACGGAAGAATAATGATTAGGACCGAAGAGATCCATGTGAAGCAATTAAAATGGTCGAGTGGTGGTCATGATAGTCTTCGCTGGATGCTTGGCCTTGGTCATTTTTCCAGTTTCACAGGCACCACACAGGTGATCCTTGAGGAATTTGATGTTCTCAATGCCAATGACATGCTTCTTCTTCGCGAGCGTGTGCAGATTCCTCATGCCAGCATGACCAAGTCATCGATGCCATAGCCAGCCTTCTGAAGCTTTTTCAAGTAAGCACATGGTAGGTTGTGGTCTTGTAGAGAAATCAACAATGTACAAGTCTCCTCTCCTAAAGCCTTCGAAGACTTTGGAATTGTCAGCTTCCATGATCACAACACAACGATACTTGCCAAAGACAACAACCATATCAAGATCACAAAGCATTGAGACAGACATGAGGTTGTATCCTAAGGACTCGACAAGCATGACTTTGTCCATGTGTCGATCCTTAGAGATCGCAACCTTACCTAGACCCAATACCTGACTTTTGCCTTTGTCAGCAAAGATGATATGCTTCAGATGTGACGGTGTTAATGGAGCATCCATCAATTGATTCTTGTCACCAGTCATGTGATTTGTACAACCACTGTCGAGGACCCACTCGTTTGCTTTGGGTTGATCATCCTGCAGATGAATTAGTGCATCTTACAAACTCATATACTTCATCAGTGAAGAATATGACATCAGTATCATCAGTTCAATTTCATCAAGCAATAGCACAGATACGCAGTATTGAGGACGTGTGAAATGAAGGTTCATTTCATCATGATTAGCCTGCGTCCTTTCAGGCATTTTGTCAGCCCCCCAGCAAATTCTTCAGACGTTAAAGCACGTCTGGAGACCTGACCCTGCATAAGAGATTAGTTCTTTTTCTTCACCACCCACATCTGGAGGGGTGGCAAAGAGTTCATCACTCTGCGAGCACCATATGAGAAGGGTGGCAAAGATGCCAAACCATTTCGTTTCACGTAAGAGGGGTTAGGGTAAGCATATGAATAAGCAGAGAAATTCTTCTAGGACTTATGAACATAACATAATGATTTGAAGAATAATGCTCATATTCATAGCCCTTAGCTCTACCCTGCGAAACACAGTTGTTAGCACGATGATGTTCATATGAGGACTTTGATCCTTTTGAGGAATTTGATCCATGTGAGGAATTTAGTCCGTATGAGGACTTGGATCCATATGAAGAATTTGGTCCATATGAAGAGTTTGATCTGGGGTTCCTAATCTTCACTGGTGGTGTCATGAGAACATTCACCTGAAGATTTTCAACATAACTTTTGGGAACCCAGATTTTCTTCATAGGGGAACCGTTCCTGCAGTTAGTGCCAACATATCTAGCAAATACTTCACCATTCTGATTTTTGAACAGTTTATAGTTTGAGTCAAATGACTCATCAGAAGAATGAGGAGATTCACATGTAAAGCCAGATAAGTTAGATGGATCAACTGGAGGTCCCTTTGCAGCAACTCATGAGGTTTTGGGGTACTGCTCAGGCTTCCAATATGTTCCATCAGCATTGAGTTTCCTCTCAAAGGCAATACCCTCTTTCCTAGGGTTTCTGTTGAGGATCTGCTTTTTAAGCACATCACAAAGAGTCTGATGCCCTTTGAGGCTTTTGTACATGCCTGTCATATACAATTCCTTCAGCCCTGCATTGTCAGTGATACTAACAATGTTCCCAGATGAGGAATTAGTGATAGCAGAGGCAGGTGAAGAATTTGTAACATTTGAAGCATTTGAACATTCAGGTGAAGAATTAGCAGATTCACGTTCAATGCACTTTAAGCATGGAGGATCAAATTGTTCCTGAGTGGCGCTGATTTGTTGAGCAAGTAATGAATCGCGCTCCTTCTAAAGATCTTCATAACTCACTCTTAGCTTCTCAAGATCTTGCTTTCTTTGAAGAAATTCATAAGAAAGCTTCTCATGATCAGTTAAGAGTGTTTTATGATGACTCTGAAGGTTGTCAAACTTAGACTGAAGTCTCTGAAGATTTTCAGTTAAGTCTTTAGTGCGGTCCATTTCTTCACCCAACATATCATCACTTTTGTCTAGCATGTTTTGAAGTTTTTCAATAGCCTTTTGTTGTTTCACAGCAATCTTAGCAAGTTTAGAGTAGCTAGGCTTAAGATTTTCATCAGATTCATCCTCACTTGATTCAGAGGAGGGGTATTTAGTTACCTTAGTAGCCTTTGCCATGAAGCAGTAGGTGGGGGCATAGTCAACATTGCCTTCATCAGCGTTGTTGGTGTTGCCATTTTCTTCAGAGTTGAAGATAGACCTGCTGACAAATGCAGTAGCAAGAGCTAGACTCGCCACACCTGACTCGGACTCCTCGGATTCCTCTTCTTCCTCATTATCCTCAGATTCAGCCTCAGAATCCATTTCCTTGCCAATGAATGCCCGAGCCTTCTTAGAGATGCTCTTCTTGTGGGATGAAGACTTCGAGGATTTTGATGATGAGGACTTTGAAGATTTCTTCTTCTTCTTGGCATCATCAGAACTGTAATCCTTGTATTTCTTCTTTTTTAGTTCCTTGTCCCACTGAGGACAATCTTGAATGTAGTGACCGGGCTTCTTGCATTTGTGGCATAGCCTTCTCTTATAGTCACTTGATGAGGAATCACTGCTCCTTGAAGATTTTCCAAAGAGACCACGTCTTGAGAATTTCTGGAACTTCTTTACAAGCAGCGCTAGCTCCTGGCTCAATTCTTCAGGGTCACCAAGGCTACTACCAGAATCTTCACACTTAGATTCAGACACTGCCTTGGCCTTCAGGGCACGTGGTTTGCCATAGCTTGAACCATAGAGATCTCTATTTTCAGCAAGTTGGAACTCATGAGTATTTAGCCTCTCGAGGATATCAGCGGGATCTAGTGACTTGTAATCAGCACGCTCTTGAATCATTAGTGCGAGAGTGTCAAATGACGAATCGAGTGATCTCAACAATTTCTTCACCACCTCATGATCGGTGATGTCAGTGGCACCGAGCGCTTGAAGCTCATTTGAGATATCAGTGAGGCGATCGAAGGTTTGCTGAAGATTTTCATTGTCGGGTCTTTTGAAGCGGTTGAAGAGATTGCGAAGAACGTCAACACGAGAGTCACGTTGAGTTGAGACTCCTTCGTTTACTTTGGAGAGCCTATCCCAGGTAAGCTTAGCAGTTTCCAAAGCACTCACTCTACCATACTGCCCATTACTCAGATGACCACATATGATATTCTTCGCTTGAGAATCGAGTTGCTTGAATCTCTTCACATCAGCAGCATTCAGGGAAGGTGTGACTGAGGGAACACAATTTTCCACAATGTACCAGAGATCATTGTCAATTGCTTCAGGATGCATTCACATTTTATTCTTCCAGTAGGGGTAGTCCGTGCCATCGAAGGTAGGACACCCAGCAGAGACCTTGATCATACCTGCGGTCGACATAACTAAAACTCCAGGCGGTTAAACCAAAATCACACAGAACAAGGGAGTACCTTGCTCTGATACCAATTGAAAGTGCGTTATATCGACTAGAGGGGGGTGAATAGGCGATTTTTATGAATTCTTCACTGAGGAATTTGCTGGTGAGGAAATTCCTTAGCGAAGAACTACTAGCAGCGGAATAAATACTCAGAAGTAAGCATAACAGAAGACATACACAGTCATCATGATGAAATGAAGACAAACACATAGTATAGAAAGCGTAAACACAGGATAGCTCAAGATGAAGACAAACAGACTGAAGAAATTGAACTGAGGAAATTGAGAAAGTCTTTAGTCAGAGTCTTCAAACACAGATATGAACAATTACTCAACACAGTAATGGGGAAATGGAAGAGTTGAGGAAATAGAACCAGTAGGGTTGGTGAAGACAATGATTTGGTAGACCAGTTCCAACTGCTATCTCAGTTGTACGTCTAGTTGGAGCGGCTGAGTATTTAAACTCGAGGACACACAGTCCCGGACACCCAGTCACTGAGCACGCAGCTCAGGACACCAATTCCTCACCGTATTCTCCTTGAACTAAGGTCACACAGACCTCGTCCAATCACTCGTGGTAAGTCTTCAGGCGACTTCCAAACCTTCACAGACTTTGGTCACTCGGCGATCCACAATTCCTCTTGGATGCTCTAGACCATGACGCCTAACCATCTGGAAGAAGCACACTCTTTAAAGGTAACAAGCGTCGGATCCACGCAGGATCAATCTCTTCAGTGATGCTCAATCACTTTGGGTTTGTGGGTGTTTGGGTTTGGATTTTCCTCACACGATGATTTTCACTCAAAGTCCTCGGAGGATGGGTTGCTCTCAAATGACAAGTGTCAGTTTCTCTCGGAGCAGCCAACCAGCTAGTGGTTGTAGGGGGCGTCTATTTATAGCCTAGGGAGCAGCCCGACATGATAAGACATAAATGCCCTTCAATGATATGACCGTTATGTGGATAGGATATTTTGGGACAGCTGGCGCGTAGCACAGCAACGGTCGGAAATTTGACTCTCAAATTCCTCAGGGCTATCATGTTCCTCACTGTGTAGGTAATCCGCACTGGCGAATTCCTAACTCCTCAGTCAGAACAAATTCCTCAGTGACCAGAAGAACTCCATCTCTGTCACTAAAGAAATTGACTGAACTGTATGAGATTTCCAATGGCTTCACTCGAAGGGATTGGTAGGTGTAGGATTTTGAGTTGAGCATCACATGGAAATTTTTCCTTAGTATTTCCTCGACCCCCTTTAACAGTACGGTGTTTCCTATGACTCAAGAAAGAGAAAAACAAAACTATGAAAAACAAAAGTCTTCAAGCTTCATATTCCTCGCATGAATATCAAGTCTTCACGAACACACCAATTTCTTCACTTTCAAAGTCTTCATGAAAGTCTTCAGGAATACCAAAATCTTCAGTCGAAGATATTCATTTTTAGGGGTTGACTTTCTCTGTAAATATCAAACTCCTCATAGACTTATAGACCTGTGTACACTCATAAACACATTAGTCCCTTAACCTATAGGTCTTCAATACACCCAAATCACTAAGGGGCACTAGATGCACTTACACCCTCCACCCTCGTGGACGCCTCATGTCCTTCCCGGACTACCTCTTATTTTTCCTATTTTCTTAAATATTCGAAAATAGAGAAAAATTGCTATTAGAACTGTTTTGGAGTCGGTTTACTTACCGTACCACATACCTATTCCTTTTCGGAGTCTGAAACGTCCTGGAAAGTGTCTCTTATGTATTCCTCCGGGGTTATGGTTTCGATAATATTAGTTTCAACATTTTTGGGATTACCTAAGATATAATGTTTGATTTTTTGACCGTTCACCACCTTCGGATTTGTGCCTTCGAAGTTGTTGATTTTTATGGCACCGGAACGATAGACCTCCTCGATAACGTAAGGGCCTTCCAATTTAGAGAGAAGTTTTCCTGCAAAAAATCTTAAACGAGAGTTGAATAGAAACACATAGTCACCTACGTTAAACTCACGCTTTTGTATCCTTTTGTCATGCCATCTTTTAACTTTTTCTTTAAACAGCTTGGCATTCTCATATGCTTGGGTTCTCCATTCATCAAGTGACTAATGTCAAATAACCTCTTCTCACCGGCAAGTTCGAAATCATAATTGAGCTCTTTAATGGCCCAATATGCCTTATGTTCAAGTTCGAGAGTTAAGTGACATGCTTTTCCATAAACCATTTTATACGGAGACATACCCATATGATTCTTATATGCAGTTCTATAAGGCCATAATGCATCATCAAGTTTCTTGGACCAACTCTTTCTGGATCTATTAACACCCTTTTGAAAAATTAATTTGAGCTCTCTATTACTCAACTCTACTTGACCACTGTACTGTGGGTGATATGGGGATGCAATTCTATGATTAACATCATACTTAGCAAGCATTTTACGAAAGGCACCATGAATAAAATGTGAACCACCATCAGTCATGAGATATCTAGGGACTCCAAACCTCGGAAAAATAACTTCTTTAAGCATCTTAATAGAGGTGTTATGATCAGCACTACTAGTTGGAATAGCTTCTACCCACTTAGTAACATAATCAACAGCAACTAAAATATGTGTATATCCATTGGAGGCAGGAAAAGTTCCATATAATCAAAGCCCCTAACATCAAACGGTTCAATAACAAGAGAATAGTTCATAGGCATTTCTTGACATCTACTAATATTACCAATTCTTTGACATTCATCACAAGACAAGACAAACTTATGGGCATCTTTGAAGAGAGTAGGCCAATAAAAACCGGATTGCAATACCTTATGTGTAGTTCTATCTCCAGCGTGGTGTCCTCCATATGCCTCAGAGTGAAACTTGCATAGGATCTGTTCCTATTCATGCTCAGGTACACAACGTCTAATAACACCATCTACTCCTTCTTTATAAAGGTGTGGGTCATCCCAGAAGTAATGTCTTAAATCATAGAAAAACTTTTTCGTTTGCTGGTATGTGAAACTAGGTGGTATAAATTTAGCAACAATGTAATTAGCATAATCAGCATACCATGGAGCAGTACGAGAAGCATTTATGACAGCTAATTGTTCATCAGGAAAGCTATCATCAATAGGTAGTGGGTCATCAAGAACATTCTCTAACCTAGACAAGTTGTCCGCAACGGGGTTCTCAGCTCCCTTTCTATCAATAATATGCAAATCAAATTCTTGTAGCAAGAGAACCCATCTAATAAGTCTAGGTTTAGCATCTTTTTTCATAAGACATTTAATAGCAACATGATCAGTGTGAATAGTTACTTTAGAATCAAGAATATAAGGTCTGAACTTATCACATGCAAATACAACTGCTAAGAACTCTTTTTCAGTAGTAGCATAATTTCTCTGTGTAGTGTCTAGAGTTTTACTAGCATATTGAATAACATTTAATTTCTTATCAACTCTTTGCCCTAGAACAGCACCTACAGCATTACCACTAGCATCACACATAATTTCAAAGGGTAAATTCCAATCAGGTGGCTGAACAATAGGTGCAGAAATCAAAGCTTTCTTAAGTATTTCAAATGCTTCTACACAATCATCATCGAAGACAAAAGGAATATCTTTTTGCAATAAATTAGTTAGAGGCCTAGAGATTTTAGAGAAGTCCTTAATGAACCTCCTATAAAAACCGGCATGACCAAGGAAACTTCATATACCTTTAATGTCCTTGGGACACGACATGTTTTCAATAGCATCAACTTTAGCTTTATCAACTTCAATACCTCTTTCAGAAATTTTATGCCCCAAGACAATGCCTTCATTAACCATAAAGTGGCACTTCTCCCAATTCAAAACAAGACTAGTATCTTTTTATCTCTGCAAAACTCAATCAAGGTTGCTCAAGCAATCATCAAAAGAGGATACATAAACGGAGAAATCATCCATGAATACCTCACAAATCTTTTCACAAAAGTCAGAGAATATAGCCATCATGCATCTTTGAAAGGTAGCAGGTGCATTACATAAACCAAAAGGCATATGTCTATAAGCAAAAGTACCGAAAGGGCAAGTAAAAGTAGTCTTTTCTTGATCGTCCGCTGACACAGGTATTTGAGAGAAACCAGAATAACCATCTAAGAAAGCAAAAATGTGTATGTTTGGATAGTCTTTCTAGCATTTGATCAATAATAGGTAAAGGGTAATGATCTTTCTTAGTATCTTTATTTAATTTGCAGAAATCAATTACCATCCTATAACCTGTAATAATTCTTTGCGGGATCAATTCATATTTATCATTAGGAACTACAGTAATACCTCCCTTCTTTGGGACACAATGGACAGGACTTACCCACTGACTATCAACAACGGGATAAATTATACCTGCCTCAAGGAGCTTTAGTATTTCCTTTCTTACCACTTCTTTCATCTTAGGATTTAACCGTCGTTGATGATCTCTAACTGGTTTGGCGTCTTCTTCCAATTTTATTTTGTGTTGGCATAGAGTGGGACTAATGCCCTTAAGATCATCAAGAGTATATCCAATAGCAGCATGGTGCTTCTTCAGAGTTTTCAATAATCTTTCCTCTTCCTGCACTGAAAGGTTAGCACTAATAATAACATGATATATCTTCTTTTCATCAAGATAAGCATATTTAAGTGTATCAGGTAATGGTTTAAGCTCAACACGGGATCACCCTTGGGTGCAGGAGGATCCCCTAGGATTTCAACACGCAAGTTGTGTTTCAAAATAGGACCCTGTTTAAAGAATACTTCATCTATCTCCCTTCTTTCATTCATAAACATATCATTTCATGGTCTAGCAAATACTGTTCTAAAGGATCAGTAGGAGGCACGGCAATAGAAGCAGTACCAATAATTTCATCCTTACTAGGCAATTCTTTATCATGGAATTGTCTATGAAATTTAGCAAAATTAAACTCATGAGACATATCTCCCAAGCCAATTGTAACAATATCCTTTTCACAATCAATCCTAGCATTGACAGTATTCAAGAAGGGTCTACCAAATATAATGGGGCAAAAGCTATCTTGTGGGGAACGAAAAACAAGAAAATCAGCAGGATATTTAACTTTCCCACACAAGACTTCGACATCTCTAACAATCCCCATTGGTGAAATAGTATCTCTATTTGCAAGCTTAATTGTAACATCAATATCTTCTATTTCAGCGGGTGCAATATCATGCATAATTTCTTTATATAAGGAAAAAGGTATTGCACTAGCACTAGCACCCATATCACATAAGCCATGATAACAATGATCTCCTATTTTAACAGAAATAATGGGCATGCCTACAACAGGTCTATGTTTCTTAGCATCGGGTCTAGCAATATTAGCAGCTTCATCATAGAAGTAAATAACATGCCCATCAATATTATCAGCCAAGAGATCTTTAACCATAGCAATACTAGGTTCAACTTTAATTTGCTCAGGAGGTGTATACATTCTAGTATTACTCTTATGAACCACAGTTGAAGCTTTAGCATGATCCTTTATCCTAACATGGAAAGGTGGTTTCTCAACATAAGTAGTAGGAACAATAGGATCATTACAAGTGATAGTCTTTTCTTCAACCGTAATAGGTGCAACTATTTTTACTTCAGTGGGGAGGATTATATTTAAACCACTTCTCCTTAGGGAGATCAACGTGAGTAGCAAATGATTCACATAAAAAAGCTACTATCTCAGAGTCAAGTCCATATTTAGTGCTAAATGCACGAAAAGGATCGGTATCCATAAAAGATTTAACACAATCCAACTTAGGTGTCATACCTGACTCCTTACCATCGTCGGAACCCCAATCTTCAGAGTTGCGTTTAATTCTTTCCAATAAATCCCACTTGAATTCAATAGTCTTCATCATATAAGAGCCAGCACAAGAAGTATCGAGCATGGTGCGATCATCGAGAGAAAGTCGAGCATAAATTTTTTGAATAATCATTTCTCTTGAGAGCTCATGATTGGGGCATGAATATAACATTGACTTAAGCCTCCCCCAAGCTTGAGAGATGCTTTCTCCTTTGCGAGGCCAAAAATTATATATATAATTACGATCATGATGAATAAGATGCATAGGATAAAACTTCTGGTGAAATTCCAATTTCAATCATTTATAGTCCCAAGATCCATATCATCACATAGCCTATACCATGTCAATGCATCTCCCTTCAAAGATAAAGGGAAGACCTTCTTCTTAACAACATCATCAGGCATACCTGCAAGCTTAAATAATCCACAAACTTCATCCACATAGATAAAGTGTAAATCGGGATGCAATGTTCCATCTCCTGCAAAGGGATTGCCTAGCAGTTTCTCTATCATACCCGAAGGAATTTCAAAGTAAACATTTTTAGTAGGTTCAGTAGGTTGAGGAGCAACTCTTTGCTCTACTGGTCAGGGTGAAGATACCCCGAACAAGCCCCTCAAAGGATTAGTTTCCATAGTAACAAGTGACAGTAAATTTCAGCACACTATATAAATGTTTCCTTACCAAGTTCCACTCACCAAAGGCGCTTCACTCCCCGGCAAAGGCGCCAGGAAAGAGTCTTGATGACCCACAAGTGTAGGGTATCTATCATAGTCCTTTCGATAAGTAAGAGTGTTGAACCCAACGAGGAGCAGAAGGAAATGACAAGCGGTTTTCAGTAAGGTATTCTCTGCAAGCACTCAAATTGTAGGTAACAGATAGTTTTGCGATAAGATAATTTGTAATGGGTAACAAGCAATAAAAGTAAATGAGGTGCAGCAAGATGGCCCAATCCTTTATGTAGCAAAGGACAAGCCTGGACAAGTTCTTATAATTAGAAAAGCGCTCCCGAGGACACATGGGAATTATCGTCAAGCTAGTTTTCATCACGCTCATATGATTCGCGTTCGTTACTATGATAATTTGATATGTGGGTGGACCGGTGCTTGGGTACTGCCCTTTCTTGGACAAGAATCCCACTTATGATTAACCCCTATTGCAAGCATCCGCAACTACAAAAGAAGTATTAAGGTAAATCTAACCATAGCATGAAACATATGGATCCAAATCAGCCCCTTAAGGTAAATCTAACCATCCGCAACTGCCCTTTCACCTAGCAACCCATCATCTACTTATTACTTCCCAATGACTTCCTCTAGGCCCAAATAATGGTGAAGTGTCATGTAGTCGACGTTCACATAACACCACTAGAGGAGAGACAACATACATCTGATCAAAATATCGAACGAATACCAAATTCACATGACTACTAATAGCAAGACTTCACCCATGTCCTCAGGAACAAACATAACTACTCACAAAGCATATTCATGTTCATAATCAGAGGGGTATTAATATGCATTAAGGATCTGAACATATGATCTTCCACCAAATAAACCAACTAGCATCAACTACAAGGAGTAATGAACACTACTAGCAACCCACAGGTACCAATCTGAGGTTTTGGTACAAAGATTGGATACAAGAGATGAACTAGGGTTTGAGAGGAGATGGTGCTGGTGAAGATGTTGATGGAGATTGACCCCCTCCCGATGAGAGGATCATTGGTGATGATGATGGTGATGATTTCCCCTCCGGGAGGGAAGTTTCCTCGGCAGAACAGCTCCGGCCCTAGATTGGTTCCGCCAAGGTTCCGCCTCGTGGCGGCGGAGTTTCGTCCCGTAAGCTTGCTTATGATTTTTTTCCAGGGTAAAAGACTTCATATAGCAGAAGATGGGCACCGGAGGGCCACCAGGGGGCCCACGAGGCAGGGGGCGCGCCCTGTAAGGGTGGGCGCGCCCCCACCCTCGTGGCCAGGGTGTGGGCCCCCTCTGGTACTTCTTTCGCTCAATAATTATCATTAATTCCAAAAATGACTTTCGTGGAGTTTCAGGACTTTTGGAGCTGTGCAGAATAGGTCTCCAATATTTGCTCCTTTTCCAGCCCAGAATCCCAGCTGCCGGCATTCTCCCTCTTTATGTAAACCTTGTAAAATAAGACAGAACAGCCATACGTATTGTGATATAATGTGTAATAACAGCCCATAATGCAATACATATCGATATAAAAGCATGATGCAAAATGGACGTATCACATACCAGGCCGTCGATGGAGCCACACAGTGGGCCACAAGCAGGCAAGTCTGGGTACCACCGTATCCAGAACACCGACACCAAGCATAAGACAACGCGTTTATTTGATCCCATAAGAGTCTCCCTTTTTAGACAAATGGTGATACACAAAATGAGCATGCTCATCTAAAGATTTCCCATCAACTAGGCTAGTTGGGGTTTCAGCATGAGCGCATAAGGATCAAAGATGATCCAAGTTGTCAGCATTCTGGGAACGGGGGTCCCCAGACTTGCCTGCCTGCGGCCCGCAGCGTGGCTCCACAAGTGGCCCAGTACGGCCCGTCTTCATCAACCAACACTCAAGACCCTCGCGAGGGGCCAAGCCTCGCGGGGCGGATGACACAAGGCCTCCTCAGGAGCGGCCTCACCAGGCAGGCTCGCGGGGGAGGCGGAGAGATCAAGGCAAGGGGTACCTCGCGAGGTTCCCGTGACGCAAGCCATGACGACCAAGATCAGGCGGGCGCCTGCGCATGCAGTGTCCTCATTTCCCCTTTGGTGCTAAGGGGCAAGCACAGGCGCGGAGTACCGATGCATTAGGAAAAGGTTTCCATATCGGTGAAACAAGACCAAGGCCAGCAGGACGGCAGGACGGAGGTCATCGTGGAGCCCAAGATGGCGTCACCGCCAGCGCCTTTGACAGGCGAAAACCACCTTTAGTCAGGATAGCTTGTACTAGTTGTCCCCTTTCAAAATGGCCGTTGTTGGATCCCTTCCCGCTCAATATTTGGGGAGAGGACTAGGGCCTCTATAAATAGGACCAGCCATCACAGTAGAAGGGGACGGACTCAGTTCATCTACACACCACACCAGCTCAAGAACACCTCCCCTCGTGAGGTTGTTCTTCCCTTGTACTGTTCATCATCAGCCCGAGAGGCAATCCACCACCACCACACAGGGGTAGGGTATTACACCACAACGGTGGCCCGAACCTGTATAAATCTTGTGTCTCTTGTGTTGTGAGTTTATTGACCTAGCTTAGAGATTGCGGTGAGACTGAGGGCGTGTTTCGGTAGGGGGAAATCTTCGTGTGCACCCAGTGTTCGAACCTCAAGGGTTTTGCCGGAACCCGATATCTGACATTTGGCGCGCCAAGTAGGGATGTGCTGAAGTCTCCTTTCCACTGATCCGTGTCCCATCGCTTCGTCGCATCCATGTCTGATGCCCGCCGAGCCCATGCCGAGCGTCGGGCTGCTCTCGCCGCTCGCGTCGCCCAGACGGCTCCTGTCGGCGGGCCTCCCCGTCGTTCTCCGTTGCCTACCGCCATCGGCCCGGCAGGGAACGAGCAGCAAGCATCCTCGCTGCACCCCTCAGTGCGGCAGGAAGGCCGCACCGCCACGCCGTCGCTAACCCCGGCCGGTTCGTCGTCCCACGCTTGTCGCGCCCCCGCGGACGTGCAAGCTGCGCTACTTCTAGCACGTGAGCTCCTGCATTACCGCCCTGTCGATGACCTCTACAAAGAATGGCTTGCTTGCATCACTGAGCTCGTCAGCGCCGCAGGGGGATCTCCCGCACCGTCTCTCTCGCTACCACGCCCTCCGCCAGGTGTGGGCGACGTGGCTCAAGGAGCGCCTCCACCACCTCTCCCCCAAGACAGCGCCTTGGCCCCAAGGCGTGCGGCCCCTGGACGTGACCCACCGCATCCAGCGCCTGCGCGACAAGAAAGAAGCTGCCAAGAAATCCCTCGGCCTCAAGAAGGCGCCCCCGTGCTCCCTGCACCGGCGCAACAAGACCGCGTACTGCCCATGGCAGCGGTGCGCGGACACCATCAAGAGCAAGCTCCGCATCAACAAAGGGCTCCGGTGACCACAGCAGGTTGTCGCGCCTTCACCCCTGAGCTGTGTAGATTCGCCTGGCCCAGCAAGTTCAAGCCGGACCTGCCTCCTCGCTACAACGGCACCCCCGACCCTGCGGAGCTCTTGCAGCTCTCCGAGCTGAACATCGAGGTGGCTAACGGCGACGAGAAAGTCATGGCGAATTGGTTCCCCATGGCGCTCAAGGACGATGCCCGCTCGCGGCTCCTGAACCTGCCTCCCGGCTCGATCTCATCCTGGGATGAGATGCGCAGCCGCTTCATCGCCAACTTCCAGGGCACTCGCGACCGCCCCCAGCCGCGGGTGACCTGCGCCGCATCAAGCAACATCCTAGGAGACCCTGCAGAAATACATCCAGCGCTTCAACAACGTCCGCCTCAAGATCCCCAAGGTGACGAACGAGGCCATAATCTCAGTGTTCTCTGATGGCGTCCGTGACATCAAGATGAAGGAGGAGCTCGCCATCCACGAGGAGCTGTGCACATCCCTGGAGCTGTTCAACCTGGCGACCAAGTGCGCAAGAGCTGAGGAGGGACGCCTCTCCCTCCTCGAGCTCCCTGCTGCCGACCCAGAGGAAAAGAAGACCAAAGCCAAGGACGTGAAGTGCAAGGGAGTAGCCGTGCTTGCAGAAGAGCCAGACACGAAGCGCGGCAGGGACCAGCCGGAGTCATCCAAGGGTAGCCAACCATTTTGCGCCTACCACAACCTCCACACCCACAACACCAGTGACTGCCAGGAGCTCAAGGCCGTTCGAGAAGGATGCTTCGGTCGATGCTCCGAGCGTAACGACCGGGGCTACGTCCGAGGAGGAGGACATGGCGGAGGATGATGGGACGATCGTGGCCCTCGCCAGGAGTGGCGTGATCGACCTCGTGATTATCGCTGGCAGGACCAGCCTCGCGAGGGCGCCTGGAGGGATTAGCCTCGCGAGGACCGTCCGCAAGGTAACGCAGGTCTTCCTCCGCTGTCACCGCTGCCAAGGAGGAATGACGACCACCACCAAGACGAGGGGGCTGGAGGCTTCCAGGAGCCACGTGCTATTGCTTGCATCTTGGGCGGAGCTCAGGCCCCAGCATCTCAACGCATCTTCAAGCAGTTCTCTCGCGAGGTGAACGCAGTCCTTCCCAAGCTCGAGGCCACACGCCCACTCAGGTGGTCCAAGTGCGCCATCACCTTCAGCTCGGCAGATCAACTCAAGTGTGTGGCCACTGCTGGCGTCCTCCCAATGCTCTATTCACTAGCCATCAGTAACGTGCAAGTCACCAGGACCCTCATTGATCACGGCGCAGGGCTTAACGTCATGTCCGTAGAGATGTTCGACAACCTTCAAGTGCCATATGATCAACTTCAGCCTACCAAGCCTTTCTCAGGAGTTGCTGACGGTTCCACCACCCCGATAGGGCAGGTCCGCCTCCCTGTCACCTTTGGCAAGCACGACAACTACCGCACCGAGCTCATTGACTTTGACGTCGCCCACATTCACCTGCCGTACATTGCCATCCTCGGGTATCCAGCCTTGGCCAAGTTCATGGCAGTGACCCACCATGGCTACAACGTCCTCAAGATGCCAAGGAGCGGTGGAATCATCACGGTCCCCTGCGAAGAGAGAGATGCGGTGTGCTCTCTTGAGCATGCCTTCCAAGCGGTAGCAATCGAGGACCCAGACAGCAAGGGCGAGAACCCTCCTGAGGCCATCCCTAAGAAGAAGAAGTAACCGCTCCACGCAAGGCCTCAGGAGGTTGGCATCCCGGGTGGTGCCGCGTCAGGATCAGCGCCCATGCCTGGGGCGCCTTCTTCCATCGCATAGGAAGGCGCGCCCGGTGACCTCCTCGGGCAGGGCTCGGGGGCTCTCTTCTGGAGGTCCTCAGACCTCGCCAACATCATGAGGGGGGCGCTCGGGCACCACTTGGAGGCGTGCTTCGCGACATGTTTCCCTCAGGAAGGCATAGGGCGTGGGAAGCCCAACATTCAGGAGTCCATCACCAAGACCACTCAGGAGCTTCAGGAAGCAAGGGCCATGTGTGGCGACCGCCGCTTGCCTGGCGTGGCTCCCCATCCAGGCGAGGATGGTGGGATGCGCGTCTGCATCGACGTCCCAGGGCTCAACCGAGCCGCATCTCAGGAGCGCTTCTGGCCTTCGCATGTGGGATGTTGTGAGGGTCCGCCACACAGCTACGTTCGCATGCCTTTCTACCTGCCGAACGCGGCTGCCACCTACCAGCGTCACCTGCGGAGCATTCTGGCGGCTCAGGAGGCTAGGCGTCATGCGGTCCTAGCGGAGATGGAGACGGTCCTCAAGGAACCACCTGGACCCCCAGAGCCTCCTGAGGCTCAGGGTCCCGGCGGCTCGTGAGGGTCGGCCCCTTCACCGCGCATCTTCAGCTACCTCAACACCCCTTCTACAACGGAACCAGGTGACATCTTCCAAGTTCATTTCAGCTGGGAGCGCCCTCAGGGTTGCATCATTCCCAGGCCGCATGGGTCCGTCCCTACGGCACATATCCTTTTCTTATGTCTTTAGCTTACAGTGCTGGGGGCGCCCCTCAGGCTGCATCATCCCCAAGCCGCTTGGGTCCGACCCAGTGGCATGTATCCATCCTGCATTTACCTAAGCTGAATTGCCTTTCATGCCTAATCTACCTATGATTATTGCCTGCTCAATTGACGTCTACCACGGGAGCCGCTCGCGCTGGCACGGTGCTTGCGCATGGGTCCGTCCTTGCAATGCCGACAAATCTGAGCGGTCGAGCTCTGGCCCGCGGCAGCCCCGTGCGCCCCACCTTACCAGGCCCTCAGTGCCCTCACCACTCTCTCGGAGCAGCCAATGGCCGGCCGGCAATCATAATGGCAACCCGTGCTTTTCTCGTGCTGATTTACAGGAACCTCCTGAGGACCTCAGCGGGCGGCACCATGAGCTCCCTTTCTTTTCCATACGATCCGCTTGCACGTTAAAAGGGGGGCTCCTGAGCATCGCGACTCAGGAGCTCTTACTAGCTCTCCAGCCCTCACCCCGTCGCCTTGACCACGGCATCGCAACCTGGCATACCAGCGGTGGCTGAGCTCGCTCGAGGGCCGGGACCTGAAGACGTAGAGAACGAAGGAGAGTGCGGGGGAGAAGGGGGAAGCTCGCAAGGGCCTAACCTAGTTGCACCCCAGCTGCCGATGCACAAGTCTGGCACAACACAAAGGAGCGACTTCAGATTACTGAGATAAGTTTCACATCTAGAACAGCTAATCGTTACAACGCGAGATTCTCACTTGATGCGGCCCTGTGGCGGCAACATTGCCTTCCTTTCTCACCTCTCGACGGCTGCTTGCGCGCTAAAGGGGACCTCCTGAGCATCATGCCTCAGGGGCTCTTACTGGACCTCGGGCCACTCACCTCCTGGCCTTGACCACGACATCGCGACCTGGCATACCAGCGACGGCTGCAGCCTGCCTGGGGACCGGGACCTGTCGGCGTAGAGCACCAAGTCGTCGCGAGGTTAGAAATGGGGAACCAAGCCGAGACAGGACAAGCACTCGCACGATTTCATGATAAGGATAACATCAACAAAAGACACCGCAGACCCTTTACATGCCCCCGCGGGGTGTTTCTTGATTCCTCGCAGGGAACAAAAGACAAGAACTCTGAGGAACCCTAACTACACGCGCCTCTGTGGCCGACGCCATCATCAACAGTGGGCCACGGGAGGCCGGCACCAACCCCATCTAGATCAGTGGCGGCGACGTCCCGATGCTGCCGCCCTACCCTGAGCGCGGTGAGAGCTCGGGGGCACGTAGCTGTCGTCGCTCGTCTCTGGAGTCTCGAAGAGTTCAGGAGAGTCGCTGGACTCCCAAGTGTCACTGCTGCTGCCGGAGGAGCCGTTCGGGGACCAAGCGGCAGGCCCGGCCCCCGCCGCATCGATCTCCTGACTGCCCCCTCCGGCGCAGGACTCCAGGCAGCGGCCTTTTGTGTCGAAGACCTTGAAGAACAACGTGGAAGCACCATTGTACTCGAAATGGATCACGAGGTCACCCCCCGCTCGGCAGACCCGGGCGACCTCGCCCCAGACTCGGGTCATGAAGATCTTGCCTGGGGAAACGACCTCAATCTCCGCTCCGGTTGCCGGGGCGCCATAGTCGGCATGCTGCAGCCAAAGCTCGAGAGGCCCCCTCAGCGGCATCTCGGTGGAGAAGAACGAAGGGAAGCGGATCTAGGTGCTTGGAGGCATCGCCGCATGCAGCACGAGCTCGCGAGAGGAGTCCGTGGCATGGACTCCAGGAGCAACAGCGCGCGCAGCCATGGCACGCCGACCTCGGCTGCGGCGCGGGCGGCGCTGCTCGCTGCCCCTTTCTCCGGAGCCCTCGGCTTGGGCGTACTGGGGTAGTGGGTACCCAAGAGGTGGCCGCTCGCACCAAGGCCTCGTGATCTCCAGCCCCATGACCTCGCCACGGTGGTGGACTGGCCTCTTCTTCGGTGGGAGCGGATCAGGTCCATCCCAGGGAGCCTTCCCCTTCTCTTCGTCCGAGAATCTGCGAATCGGTACCATTGGCCTCAAGACTGGAGGTGGAGTAGGGAGAAGAAGCAGGCGGAGCAAGAAGAGATGGGAGACGAGGGCTATCGCCCCTCTTCATTTATAGCCCAAGGGAGGCTAATCGTCGACCCCCACGATCGCACGTAATGATGGCCCTTTTTCCATGCAGCAGGGACTCGTCAAGTCGGGCGGTTGCTGAGGCAGCGTGGGGAAGCGGAGACACCCACGTCCAATCAGTCGCCACACGTCGACCAAGGCCGCAGGCTGTTGGGGCCTGCGGCGCTCCACACTTGCCCTTTGGCTTCGCCGTTAAGCCAAGTCCGAGCGCGCCTTGGGCCCGGGGGCTACTGTCGGCGTTCTGGGAATGGGGGTCCCCAGACTTGCCTGCCTGCGGCCCGCGGCATGGCTCCACCAGTGGCCAAGTACTGCCCGTCTTCATCAACCAACACTCAAGACCCTCGCGAGGGGCCAAGCCTCGTGGGGCGGATGACATAAGGCCTCCTCAGGAGCGGCCTCACCAGGCAGGCTCGCGAGGGAGGCGAAGAGATCAAGGCAAGGGGTACCTCTCGAGGTTCCTGTGACGCAAGCCATGACGACCAAGACCAGGCAGGCGCCAGGTGGGCGCTTGGGCGCGCAGTGTCCTCGTTTCCCCTTTGGTGCTAAGGGGGAAAGCACAGGCGCGGAGTACCGAGGCATCAGGCAAAGGTTTCTATATCAGTGCAACAAGACCAAGGCCAGCAGGACGGCAGAATGGAGGTCATCATGGAGCCCAAGACGGCATCACCGCCAGCGCCTTTGACAGGCGAAGACCACTTTTAGTCAGGATATCTTTTACTAGTTGTCCCCTTTCAAAATGGCCATTGTTGGATCCCTTCCCACTCAATATTTGGGGAGAGGACCAGGGCCTCTATAAATAGGACTAGCCACCATAGTAGAAGGGGATGAACTCAGTTCATCTACACACCACGCCAGCTCAAGAACACCTCCCCTCGCGAGGTTGTTCTTCCCTTATACTATTCATCATCAGCCCAAGAGGCAATCCACCACCACCACACAGGAGTAGGGTATTACACCACAATGGTGGCCCAAATCTGTATAAATCTTGTGTCTCTTCTGTTGTGAGTTCATCGACCTAGCTTAGAGATTGCGACGAGGCTGAGGGCGTGTTTCGGTAGGGGGAAATCTTTGTGCGCACCCCAGTGTTCGAACCTCAAGGGTTTTGCCGGAACCCGATATCCACCACGAGTAAAACACTTTAAGTGGATCCATATCAATAGATTTTTTAACAAGCAAAGATGCAAGAAAATAGAAGGCACATGGAAACACAAAAAATACATACGGGAAGAAGGCAAAGAAAAGGCAAAGGTTTTCTAAAATCATTTTAGAAGTGGGGGGGGGAACGAGAGGCGAATGGCGAATAATGTAATGCAAGGGAGAAGAGTTTATGATAGGTACTTGGTATGGCTTGACTTGACGAAGATCTCCCCGGCAACGGCGCCAAAAATCTTTCTTGCTACCTCTTGAGCTTGCGTTGGTTTTCCCTTGAAGAGGAAAGGGTGATGCAGCAGACTAGTGTAAGTATTTCCCTCAGTTTTGAGAACCAAGGTATCAATCCAGTAGGTGACGACGCACAAGTCACCGAATACCTGAACAAACAATAAAGAACTTGTAACCAACGTGATAAAGGGGTTGTCAATCCCTTCACGGTCACTCGCAAAAGTGAGATCTGAAAGAGATAATAAACTAAATATTTTTGGTATTTTTTATGTATAGATTGGAAAGTAAAGATTGCAATATAATAGATCGGAAACTAGCAAGATGTAAACGAGATTCAATAATATGGAAAAGATACCCGGGGCCCATAGGTTTCACTAGTGGCTTCTCTCGAGATAGCATGTATTACGGTGGGTGAACAAATTACTGCCGAGCAATTGATAGAAAAGCGCATAATTATGATGACATCTACGACAATGATCATGAACATAGGCATCACGTCCGTGTCAAGTAGACCGACTCCCGCCTGCATTTACTACTATTACTCCACACATCGACCGCTATCCAGCATGCATCTAGAGTATTAAGTTCATAAAGAACGGAGTAACGCATTAAGCAAGAAGACATGATGTAGAGGAATTAACTCAAGCAATATGATGAAAACCCCATCTTTTTATCCTCGATGGCAACATTACAATACGTGCCTTGCTGCCCCTACTGTCACTGTGAAAGACACCGCAAGATTAAACCCAAAGCTAAGCACTTCTCTCATGGCAGAAAGATCAATCTAGTAGGACAAACTAAACCGATAATTCGAAGAGACTTGCAAAGATATCAAATCATGCATATAAGAATTTAGAGAAGAACCAAATAATATTCATAGATAATCTTGATCATAAATACATAATTCATCGGATCTCGGCAAACACATCGCAAAAGAATATTACCTCGAATAGATCTCCAAGAACATCGAGGAGAACTTTGCATTGAGAATCAAAGAGAGAGAAGAAGCCATCTAGCTAATAACTATGGACCCGGAGGTCTGTGGTAAACTACTCATGCTTCATCGGAGAGGTAATGGTGTTGATGTAGAAGCCCTCCGTGATCGAATCCCCCTTTGGCAGATCGCCGGAAAAGGCCCCAAGATGGGATCTCACGGGTACAGAAGGTTGCGGCGGTGGAAAAGTGGTTTGATGGCTCCCCCTGATGTTTTTAGGGTATAAGAGTATATAAAGGCGAAAGAACTAGGTTGGTGGAGCTACAAGGGGACCACGAGGGTGGGGGCGTGCCTACCCCCTAGGGCGCGCCCTCCTGCCTCGTGGCCTACTCGTTACGTCTCCGACTTCATCTCCAAGTCTTCTGGTTTGCTTTCGGTCCAAGAAAGATCATCGCAAAGGTTTCATTCCATTTGGACTCCGTTTGGTATTCCTTTTCTGCAAAACTCTAAAATAGGCAAAAAAAACATAAGCTGGCACTGGGCCCTCGGTTAATAGGTTAGTCCCAAAAATAATATAAAAGAGCATATTAAAGCCCATTAAACATCCAAAACAGATAATATAATAGCATGGAATAATAAAAAATTATAGATACGTTGGAGACGTATCAGGGAACCATAATGTCATTGGAACCAAGTGGATATTCAAGAACAAGCAAGATGCTCATGGAATTATCGTTCACAACAAGGCTCGTTTGGTAGCACAAGGCTACTCCCAAGTCAAGGGTATCGACTACGGTGAAACCTTTGCTCCCGTTGCTCGCCTTGAATCTATTCGTTTGTTGATTTCTTATGCTTATCATCATAACTTCAAGTTGCAACAAATGGATGTGAAGAGTGCTTTTCTTAATGGTCCTATTAATGAGTTGGTGTATGTCAAATAAACCCCGGGGTTTGAGGATCCCGTGTTCCCCAATCATGTGTACCAACTTGATAAGGCACTCTATGGCCTTAAGCAAGCCCCACGTGCGTGGTATGAGCAGCTTACCGAGTTGTTGCAAGATCGTGGGTTTGAAATTGGGAAAATCGACCCCCACTCTTTTTACTAAGAAGGTCAAAGTGGAGTTGTTTGTATGCCAACTATAGTTTGATGACATTATCTTTGGTTCCCCTAACAAATCTTTCAATGAGGAATTTGCCGCTCTCATGACCTCGAAGTTCAAGATGTCCATGATGGGAGAGTTGAAGTTCTTTCTCGGGTTCGAAATCAAGCAAAGAAAAGAAGGAACCTTCATCAACCAAGCCAAATACACTCAATACATGCTCAAGACATTCAAGCTAAGTGATGTCAAGCCGGCCTCCACTCCAATGCCCATCAAATGCCAACTTGACATAGATCCCAATGGTAAAGCGATGGATCAAAAGGTATATTGTTCCATGATTGGCTCCTTGCTTTACCTTTGTCCATATAGACCGGATATCATGTTGAGTGTGGGAATTTGTGCACGGTTTCAAGCCGTGCCTAAGGAAAGCCACTATGTGGCAGTCAAGCGAATCTTTCGACATTTGGCTCATACCCCAAACTTTGGCTTATGGTACCCAAGAGGGGCCAACTTCAACCTTTTGGGCTATTTTGACTAGGATTGGGCGGGAGACAGAGTGGATAGGAAGTCAACCTCTGGAGAGTGCCAATTTTTTGGTTGCTCTTTGGTGAGTTGGTCTTCTAAGAAGCAAAGTTGTGTGTCTCTCTCGTCCACCGAAGCGGAGTATGTGGCCGCCAGTAGTTGTTGTGCTCAACTTTTATGGATGAGGCAAACTTTGAAGGATTACGGTGTCATTTGTGACGAAGTGCCTCTTTGTTGTGACAATGGAAGTGCCATCAAGATCTCTCTCAACCTGGTGCAACACTTCAAGATGAAGCATATTGAGATTCGGTATCACTTCATCCGGGATCACATTAGGCGAGGGGAGATCAAGCTCAAATATGTCACCGCTCATGATAACCTTGCAGATATTTTCATGAAGCCCTTGGATGAAGCAAGATTTAGCGAGTTAAGGCATGAGCTAAATATCATTGGTTCGAGCAATGTAGCTTGAACCCGTGCACACCCCACCATACTCATCTTGATATCTTGTTTAGGTGTAGGCATGGAAATAGGGGGAGTGTTGTTCTCTCAATGAACTCTCCCTCCACCCATTATCCATAAATTGATCAACTCTTTCACATCAGCCATTCTTGATGGTACTTGTGCTTCAAGGACGAGTTTCGGTCATGGGCCCAAGGATAATTCTTCGTGGTGTCATACCAATTGACTCAAACATAGGTGGCTTCGGCCACCGCCCTCTCCTCTAGAGAGGTTTTGGCTCGTGTTTGCTCCTCGTTGCCTCTTGCTTTCTTGTTGAGCTGTGTTTGTGTTTGAGTTGCCTCGTGTGTGTGCTTGTGTGCGTGTGAGTCTGCTTGAAGGTTGCTTTGCAAAGCTCGTGTTTCTCTGTGTTGTCGAAACATGCACTTTCTTGGGTTTACGGTACTACCGTGGCAAGCCACGGTACTACCGCATGAGATGGGCTGCCCTGTGCACGCACAGGTGCATCTGAGGCACTGTACTACTGCTTCCATCATGGCAGTGATTTTTTATGGCTGCTGGAAGAGTGGTACTACCGCCCTGTGTGCGGTACTTCCTCCCGGGCGGTACTACCGTGATGAACCGCGGTACTACCGCGCCGTCACGAGCAGGTGGGGGTCAAGAGCATGCAGGGGTGGTTCCAACTCCCCCATACCCATTCAACTCTGTTTCCCAACTTCTTCTCTCTCTCTCCTGCCCAAGAACTGTGCCAGAGGACCTCGCCGGATCTCCGTCTCCGGCCGCTCGCCTCGCATTCTGACCAGTGGGATCGATCCCCACCTCGCCCTCTTGACATGGAACAAGGTTTCTTCCCTAGTCCTTTTCTCTTTGCCTCGTAGTTTTGCTTCTAGTTTTGGGGAGATGCATGTTGTTCTTGAGATTTTTGGCTAAGTCGTTGCAAGAGGAGGGTGTAGGAGGGTGCTAGTGCTGTAGAGATGCTATTTGGTTTATTGCAACACGGTAATTTTGATCAACTGTAGTACCGATCCAAATTTGCAGATGTCCTAGATCCGTTCTTGCCAGATTTGAATTCGTGCGGTACTACCGTGCCTCCCGTGCTGTACTACCTCTCTAACTTGATCTGCCATGTATGGTACTACCGCTCCTCTGGAGCGGTACTACCGCTCGTCGCGTGGAAGTAAAATTTTACTTCCGCTCTAGGCACGGTACTACCGTGCCATCCCGGCACTGTACTACCGTGGCTAGAGCAGATGTAAACTTTTATGTCCGCCTAGTGGTGAGGTACTACCGTTGACATCTAAACTACCTTGTTGCGACTACCCAATCTTATGTCTATGTGTTTCGTTTGTTTTGGCTTTGGTCTTTGCATTGATCCTTCTCATTCCTCTCGTATGTTTTTTTGTGTTATGTGTCATAGGTGGTGGCTCCAATGTCTGTCGCTCGAATCCAAGCCGCGACACGAGCTCTAAGCGGCTTCGCAATCAAGAAGTACCGGAGGGCTCCAATGCCCAACAACGCAATGTCAAGAAGACCGCCAACAGGTACAAGGAGCCAGTTCTTGGCATGGATGAGATGCCTCTATCTGAGTTCATCATTCGAAGGAGGATCAATCCCTATGTGAACCCTCGTGAGAATGTCAGAGGGAATGAGTTGTTCTGGACCAAGCAGCAGAATCTCATCTACATCAATGTGATCAAGTCCAAGCACAACCTCTATGTTCCAATGCAGTGGATTGATATGAATCATCTGAGGAAGGACCAGAACTACTTTGGTGAGGCATTGGACTTGGTGGAGCAGTTTGACATTGAAGACTTCATCACGTTCCATATGGACTTTGACCCGGAGATCGTGGCCCAGTTCTTTGCCTCCGTCCACTTCCACTGGGAAGAAGCTGTCTGCTACTTGGAAGGAATTCATGGAGCTGCTGCATGTCCGTCATGAGGGGCTCGATGTGCCCGTTGGTGCCCGCCCTCACGGCAACCCAGAGTCTGCCAACAAGGACAAGCTTCTTCCGTTCCTTGTGGAGAAGAAGCTATCCAATGGCACTCAGTCTTGGGTGCTCAACCCTTTACTCGATGTCATGCATCGATCTTCCGCAACACTCTCTTTCCACGCGTCGGTGACAAGGATAAGGTGCATGCTTATTCGTGGATATGATGCTTCTATGTGAGGAGGCGCGTCATCATGCTTCCCGACCTCTGGACATCTCTCATATCATGTGGACTGAGCTCCGGTTTGCGGTCTACAATCGCAAAGTTCCCATCTATGGTCCATACCTGCACCTCCTGATCTCGAAGACTTGGGAGAAGATGTTTCTGGAGGAAGACTTTTCTGCTACAAACTGGGTTCGCCACGCGCCTATCAAGCTGCTTCAGAAGAACAAGTGGGCCAATACTACTACCAGGGCTGAGGCTGAGGCTGCTAGGATGAATGTAAATGAGGACAAGGTTGAGGAGGAGGAGGCTAAGGACAGTTTTGCTGGGTATGCTCCTCCATCTACTGAGCCCTCTTGGGCTAAGAAGCTGAAGGAAAATATGAAGACCCTATTCTGCATGCAAGCCAAGGGGCAGTACAGGACCCATATTGCTTCCAAGGAGAGTCGCCAGCGCGACAAGAGGATCTTGAGGACATTCGGCGAGATCATGGAGAGCGGGTCAGAGGTGAACATCACTCTGGAGGCTGACTGGATGACCAAGCAGGGCTATCAGTGGACTGAGTCAGAGGAGGAGACCATTCCCGCTGCCGAGTCCGACGAGGAGCGTGTTGGGTGATCTCTGCAGAGGATGCTACCACCTGTGTCGTAGGTGTCCTCTCTGCCTTTTTGGTGTCTCGATGCCAAAGGGGGAGAGAGAGTGTAGGATTTGCTTTCACGTTCGTGCTCTATGCCTTGTCTCTGTGCCTTCGTTTCGTTGGACCTTCGTTTGTGTTGCTTTGTTTTGTTCGTTTGTGCTTGTGTCCGTGTGCCCCGGAGACTATCATATGGTGTAAGACATATGCCTCAAGCTTATCTGATTGTATATTATGCTTAGTAGTTCGTGAGCCTATGCTATCCCGTGCCCTTTACTTTTTGCTCACATTCATTGGCTTGCCTCCATGCTTAGTGTTATTTATATTGTTGCAAGGAATGCCTTGTCTATAAAATATAGGGGGAGTGTTGATCCTAGTATGTGTGTCGTGCAGTCCAAAGCATTTATATAGAGTGCACACATCTAGGGGGAGCCTGTCTATATTTTGTAGATGTTGGGGTTTGCTTATGTTCATTTGTGTACTCTTATGTGCAAATCCCGTATTGTCATCAATCCACCAAAAAGGGGGAGATTGTAAGGGCATATTTCACCCTATGCAGTTTTGGTGATTGATGATAATACATTTGCGGACTAATCGTGTGCATTGAGCATTTCAGATATCTCATGTTTAGGCACAAGACGATTCGATGCCCCTCGGAGCCTGATGAAGACGACGTTTCTCTTCGTTTCTTTTCGGTGGATTTGAGTCGTAGGAAATCCGTACTATTACGAGGGGGTCCGCTTTAGAATGGTTAGGGTGGAATCAACACGTACACGTCTGTCCCTTTGCACCACCTTTCCTTTGCTTCTTTGGAGCACCAACTAGTTATTCGTGTCTTTGCAAAATGAAGGACTCCAAGTGGTATTGTGCTGTGGCATGCGGTAGTAATGCTCAAAGGAGCAGTACTACCGCAGAGGCCCATGGTAGTACCGCGCGGTGCGGTAGTTCCGCTCCTCAGGCACGGTAGTACCGTGGCTTCTAGCCCAACACAACAACTCGCACGGAAGTAGGGGCGGATGTAAATTTTTTACATCCGCGCCCTATGCGGTAGTACCGCTCCCTGGATGCGGTAGTACCGTGTCGGATTTTTGCACAGATCAAAACTCAGCGGAAATAGCCACGGATTTAATTTTATTCGTCCGTGCCTTCCCAGCCTAGTCGAACCCTGCCTTGCGGTAGTACCGCTTGTTGCGTCAATGCAACAGGGCATCATCTGGTCTCTGCCGTTGATGCGGTAGTACCGCAACGCCTAGTGGTAGTACCGCAAGGCCTTGCGGTAGCGGTAGTACCGCAAGTTGGTGCGGTAGTACCGCATGTCGCGGGATGAATAAGTGGGTAACGGTTGGATTTGTCCTCTCACTATATAAGGGGGGTCTTCTTCTCCGAGCTGACTATCTCTTCCATACCTAAGCTCCATTGTTGCTCCAAGCTCCATTATCGCCCGATCTCTCTCCCTAGCCAATCAAACCTGTTGATTCTCTAGGGATTGTTTGAGAAGGCCTCGATCTACACTTCCACCAAGATAAATTTTATTCCCCCCCCCCCACTAATCCCTTGCGGATCTTTTTACTCTTGGGTGTTTGAGCACCCTAGACGGTTGAGGTCACCACGGAGCCATATTCCATTGTGATGAAGCTTCGTGGTGTCGTTGGGAGCCTCCAATTAAGTTGTGGAGATTGCCCCAACCTTGTTTGTAAAGGTTCGGTCGCCGCCTCCAAGGGCACCAATAGTGGAATCACGGCATCTCGAATTGTATGAGGGCATGAGGAGAATACGGTGGCCCTAGTGGCTTCTTGGGGAGCATTGTGCCTCCGCACCGCTCCAACGGAGACGTACTTCCCTCAATGGGAAGGAACTTCGGTAACACATCCTCGTCTCCACAGTCTCCGCTCTTGGTTTTCTCTCACCTTTACTTGTGCAAGATTATATTGTGTTGTATCCTTTGCTTGCTTGTGTGCTTGTTGTTGTTGCATCATATAGGTTGCTCACCTAGTTGCATATCTAGACAACCTACTTTGATGCAAAGTTTAATTTGGTAAAGAAAAGCTAAAAATTGTTAGTTGCCTATTCACCCCCCTCTAGTCAACTATATCGATCCTTTCACCTTTCTACCCTAATTGCAACCTGGATGCTAAAGAAACCCCCTTGCATCTCCTTTAGGTCTGTCACTTTACCCAACAATGCACCTTGGTTCCTGGCAAAAAGAGGGTACTTCAATTTTCGAGGAAACCATATCGACATCAGCTCTCCTTCCAAAAAAATCAGTACAAAAATTATAATCCTTGGTTGCTGAAATATATGGATTCAAAGAAATGGCAAAGTTTCAAAGGTCAACAGCCCACCATTCAAGCTTGGAAATATTTTCTAAAGCAGGATCTGAAATTGCTCCAGTTTAAGATGAAAGAGAAGTTAGTGAGTGCCTTCAGTATGTGGATAGCAAGTAACTTCTAGTTTTTTCATGTGTACTATACCTAGAACTAGTATTGGTTGATGGCCTCTTAGATTCCTTCTTAGTCATTTTTTCATCCTTTTCGTCTCCCTCCTTGTACCATACCTTTTGTTTACTTAATCAAAATATACTATAGAACAATTGTTCTATGGTTTGTTGGTAAAAAAATTATTATTCTGAGCGCCATTCCACATTGAAGTAACAAAAACATGTAGTAAACTAAATAACAACCAAAGTATTTCAGAAACTAGAAAACTTTGAAAACCTTTTCACCTTCTAATGGTCATGTGGAACATGCGCCAAATGGTAACTTGGAGAAAATACCATTATGATTTTAATTATATTTGATGTTTATAAAAACTAGAATATCTGAGAGACGTTTAGATTCTTAAAAGAAAACAATAACTAGTGAAAATAGCTACCTATAACACCAAGAAAGGAAAATTGATTTTGCACATGCGTGTTTTTAAGAGCAAAAATCGCGTCTAGAATTGCTAGTTTCTCCATTGGATAAAAATCATTTTCTCTCAGACCTCAAAACTACAAATAGTAATAATTTAATGACAAACCTATGATACACACATTACGCATCAACGTCGGAAAAGGAAGTCCAAATTCATCAAAATGGAATCACCATCAAAAAGTAACAAAAGGCATTTTAGGGGTCCAAACACTTTCTTCCAGAATAAAGGGCAATTAGTGAAAATAGCCACCTTTCAGAAAAGGATAATTGATTTTTGTGCATGCTTATACTTCATACTTAACTCAAATTTGTTTATCATATTGCCATTTTCTATTAAATAATGCATGTTTTTTCTGCATACTCCAAGCTTGTCACAAGATCAATGTTAGCCAACATAGCATACACTTGTCACACATCATAACTGCATAAGAA